>NW_027460345.1:0-100403 GCF_050947875.1 Dermacentor variabilis | reverse complement strand
CATGTGCATGCTTAAAACGCGTTTTGGCACAACTCCATGTGCGGGTGCTAAAAAGAGCAGCATTGGCATGCTTTTCACGTCGTTTGGTAGAAATCCACGTGCGCGTTCTGCCAAAAGCACCATTTGAATGCATATCGTGTGGTTTTGCAGAAAACAGCGTCCGCGTCTACCAAAAGATGCATGTGCATGTTTAAAACGCGTTTGGGCAGAAATCTATGTGCGGGTGCTAAAAAGAGCAGCATTGGCATGCTTTTCACGTCGTTTGGTAGAAATCCACGTGCGCGTTCTGCCAAAAGCACCATTTGCATGCATATCGTGTGGTTTTGCAGAAAACAGCGTCCGCGTCTACCAAGAGATGCATGTGCATGCTTAAAACGCGTTTTGGCACAAATCAATGTGCGGGTGCTAAAAAGAGCAGTATCGGCATGCTTTTCACGTCGTTTGGTAGAAATCCACGCGCGCGTTCTGCCAAAAGCACCATTTGCATGCATATCGTGTGGTTTTGGAGAAAACAACGTCCGCGTCTACCAAAAGATGCATGTGCATGCTTAAAACGCGTTTTGGCACAAATCAATGTGCGGGTGCTAAAAAGAGCAGCATCGGCATGCTTTTCACGTCGTTTGGTAGAAATCCACGTGCGCGTTCTCCCAAAAGCACCATTTGCATGCATATCGTGTGGTTTTGCAGAAAACAACGTCCGCGTCTACCAAAATATGCATGCGCATGCTTAAAACGCGTTTTGGCACAAATCCATGTGTGGGTGCTCAAAACAGCAGCATCGGCATGCTTTTCACGTCGTTCGGTAGAAATCCACGTGCGCGTTCTGCCAAAGCACCATTTGCATGCATATCGTGTGGTTTTGCAGAAAACAACGTCCGCGTCTACCAAACGATCCATGCGCATGTTTAAAACGCGTTTTGGCACAAATCCATGTGCGGGTGCTAAAAAGAGCAGCATCGGCATGCTTTTCTCGTCGTTTGGTAGAAATTCACGTGCGCGTTTTGCCAAAAGCACCATTTGCTTGCATATCGTGTGGTTTTGCAGAAAACAGCGTCCGCGTCTACCAGGAGATGCATGTGCTGCTTAAATCGCGTTTTGGCACAAATCCATGTGCGGGTGCTAAAAAGAGCAGCATCGGCATGCTTTTCACGTCGTTTGGTAGAAATCCACGTGCGCGTTCTGCCAAAAGCACCATTTGCATGCATATCGTGTGGTTTTGCAGAAAACAGCGTCCGCGTCTACCAAAAGATGCATGAGCTGCTTAAAACGCGTTTTGGCACAAATCCATGGGCGGGTGCTAAAAAGAGCAGCATTGGCATGCTTTTCACATCGTTTGGTAGAAATCCACGTGCGCGTTCTTCCAAAAGCACCATTTGCATGCATATCGTGTGGTTTTGCAGAAAACAACGTCCGCGTCTACCAAAAGATGCATGTGCATGCTTAAAACGCGTTTTGGCACAAATCCATGTGCGGGTGCTAAAAGAGGAGCATCGGCATGCTTTTCACGTCGCTTGGTAGAAATCCACGTGCGCGTTTTGCCAAAGCACCATTTGCATGCAAATCGTGTGGTTTTGCAGAAAACAGCGTCCGCGTCTACCAAAAGATGCATGTGCATGCTTAAAACGCGTTTTGGCACAAATCCCTGTGGGGGTGCTAAAAAGAGCAGCATTGGCATGCTTTTCACGTCGTTTGGTAGAAATCCACGTGCGCGTTCTACCAAAAGCACCATTTGCATGCATATCGTGTGGTTTTGCAGAAAACAACGTCCGCGTCTACCAAAAGATGCATGTGCATGCTTAGAACGCGTTTTGGCACAAATACATGTGCGGGTGCTAAAAGAGCAGCATCGGCAAGCTTTTCACGTCGTTTGGTAGAAATCCACGTGCGCGTTCTGCCAAAAGCACCATTTGCATGCATATCGTGTGGTTTTGCAGAAAACAACGTCCGCGTCTACCAAAAGATGCATGTGCATGCTTAAAACGCCTTTTGGCACAAATCCATGTGCGGGTGCTAAAAAGAGCAGAATCGGCATGCTTTTCACGTCGTTTGGTAGAAATCCACGCGCGCGTTCTGCCAAAAGCACCATTTGCATGCATATCGTGTGGTTTTGCAGAAAACAACGTCTGTGTCTACCAAAAGACATGTGCATGCTTAAAACGCGTTTTGGCACAAATCCATGTGCGGGTGCTAAAAAGAGCAGCATCGGCATGCTTTTCACGTCATTTGGTAGAAATCCACGTGCGCGTTCTGCCAAAAGCGCCTTTTGCATGCATATCGAGTGGTTTTGCAGAAAACAACGTCCGCGTCCACCAAAAGATGCATGCGCATGCTTAAAACGCGTTTTGGCACAAATCTATGTGCGGGTGCTAAACAGAGCAGCTTCGGCATGCTTTTCACGTCGTTTGGTAGAAATCCACGCGCGCGTTCTGCCAAAAGCACCATTTGCATGCATATCGTGTGGTTTTGCAGAAAGCAACGTCCACGTCTAGCAAAACATGCATGTGCGTGCTTAAAACGCGTTTTGGCACAAATCCATGTGCGGGTGCTAAAAAGAGCAGCATCGGCATGCTTTTCACGTCGTTTGGTAGAAATCCACGTGCGCGTATTGCCAAATACACCATTTGCATGCATATCGTGTGGTTTTGCAGAAAACAGCGTCCGCGTCTACCAAAAGATGCATGTGCATGCTTAAAACGCGTTTTGGCACAAATCCATGTGCGGGTGCTAAAAAGAGCAGCATTGGCATGCTTTTCACGTCGTTTGGTAGAAATCCACGTGCGCGTTCTGCCAAAAGCACCATTTGCATGCATAACGTGTGGTTTTGCAGAAAACAGCGTCCGCGTCTACCAAAAGATGCATGTGCATGCTTAAAACGCGTTTTAGCACAAATCCATGTGCGGGTGCTAAAAAGAGCAGCATTGGCATGCTTTTCACGTCGTTTGGTAGAAATCCACGTGCACGTTCTGCCAAATACACCATTTGCATGCATATCGTGTGGTTTTGCAGAAAACAGCGTCCGCGTCTACCAAAAGATGCATGTGCATGCTTAAAACGTGTTTTGGCACAACTCCATGTGCGGGTGCTAAAAAGAGCAGCATTGGCATGCTTTTCACGTCGTTTGGTAGAAATCCACGTGCGCGTTCTGCCAAAAGCACCATTTGAATGCATATCGTGTGGTTTTGCAGAAAACAACGTCCGCGTCTACCAAAAGATGCATGTGCATGCATAAAACGCGTTTTGGCACAAATCCATGTGCGGGTGCTAAAAAGACCAGCATCGGCATGCTTTTCACGTCGTTTGGTAGAAATCCACGTGCGCGTTCTACCAAATACACCATTTGCATGCATATCGTGTGGTATTGCAGAAAACAGCGTCCGCGTCTACCAAAAGATGCATGTGCATGCTTAAAACGCGTTTTGGCACAAATCAATGTGCGGGTGCTAAAAAGAGCAGTATCGGCATGCTTTTCACGTCGTTTGGTAGAAATCCACGCGCGCGTTCTGCCAAAAGCACCATTTGCATGCATATCGTGTAGTTTTGCAGAAAACAACGTCCGTGTCTACCAAAAGATGCATGTGCATGCTTAAAACGCGTTTTGGCACAAATCCATGTGCGGGTGCTCAAAAGAGCAGCATCGGCATGCTTTTCACGTCGTTTGGTAGAAATCCACGCGCGCGTTCTGCCAAAAGCACCATTTGCATGCATATCGTGTGGTTTTGCAGAAAACAACGTCCGCGTCTACCAAAAGATGCATGTGCATGCTTAAAACGCGTTTTGGCACAAATCCATGTGCGGGTGCTAAATAGAGCAGCTTCGGCATGCTTTTCACGTCGTTTGGTAGAAATCCACGCGCGCGTTCTGCCAAAAGCACCATTTGCATGCATATCGTGTGGTTTTGGAGAAAACAACGTCCGCGTCTACCAAAATATGCATGCGCATGCTTAAAACGCGTTTTGGCACAAATCCATGTGTGGGTGCTCAAAACAGCAGCATCGGCATGCTTTTCACGTCGTTCGGTAGAAATCCACGTGCGCGTTCTGCCAAAAGCACCATTTGCATGCATATCGTGTGGTTTTGCAGAAAACAGCGTCCGCGTCTACCAAAAGATGCATCTGCATGCTTAAAACGCGTTTTGGCACAAATCCATGTGCGGGTGCTAAAAAGAGCAGCATTGGCATGCTTTTCACGTCGTTTGGTAGAAATCCACGTGCGCGTTCTGCCAAAAGCACCATTTGCATGCATATTGTGTGGTTTTGCAGAAAACAACGTCCGCGTCTACCAAAAGATGCATGTGCATGCTTAAAACGCGTTTTGGCACAAATCCATTTGCGGGTGCTAAAAAGAGCAGCATCGGCATGCTTTTCACGTCGTTTGGTAGAAATCCACGTGCGCGTATTGCCAAATACATATTTTGCATGCATATCGTGTGGTTTTGCAGATAACAGCGTCCGCGTCTACCAAAAGATGCATGTGCATGCTTAAAACGCGTTTTGGCACAAATCCATGTGCGGGTGCTAAAAAGAGCAGCATTGGCATGCTTTTCACGTCGTTTGGTAGAAATCCACGTGCGCGTTTTGCCAAAAGCACCATTTGCATGCATAACGTGTGGTTTTGCAGAAAACAGCGTCCGCGTCTACCAAAAGATGCATGTGCATGCTTAAAACGCGTTTTAGCACAAATCCATGTGCGGGTGCTAAAAAGAGCAGCATTGGCATGCTTTTCACGTCGTTTGGTAGAAATCCACGTGCACGTTCTGCCAAAAGCACCATTTGCATGCATATCGTGTGGTTTTGCAGAAAACAACGTCCGCGTCTACCAAAAGATGCATGTGCATGCTTAAAACGCGTTTTGGCACAAATCCATGTGCGGGTGCTAAAAAGAGCAGCATCGGCATGCTTTTCACGTCGTTTGGTAGAAATCCACGTGCGCGTTCTGCCAAATACACCATTTGCATGCATATCGTGTGGTTTTGCAGAAAACAGCGTCCGCGTCTACCAAAAGATGCATGTGCATGCTTAAAACGCGTTTTGGCACAACTCCATGTGCGGGTGCTAAAAAGAGCAGCATTGGCATGCTTTTCACGTCGTTTGGTAGAAATCCACGCGCGCGTTCTGCCAAAAGCACCATTTGCATGCATATCGTGTGGTTTTGCAGAAAACAACGTCCGTGTCTACCAAAAGATGCATGTGCATGCTTAAAACGCGTTTTGGCACAAATCCATGTGCGGGTGCTCAAAAGAGCAGCATCGGCATGCTTTTCACGTCGTTTGGTAGAAATCCACGCGCGCGTTCTGCCAAAAGCACCATTTGCATGCATATCGTGTGGTTTTGCAGAAAACAACGTCCGCGTCTACCAAAAGATGCATGTGCATGCTTAAAACGCGTTTTGGCACAAATCCATGTGCGGGTGCTAAATAGAGCAGCTTCGGCATGCTTTTCACGTCGTTTGGTAGAAATCCACGCGCGCGTTCTGCCAAAAGCACCATTTGCATGCATATCGTGTGGTTTTGGAGAAAACAACGTCCGCGTCTACCAAAAGATGCATGTGCATGCTTAAAACGCGTTTTGGCACAAATCAATGTGCGGGTGCTAAAAAGAGCAGCATCGGCATGCTTTTCACGTCGTTTGGTAGAAATCCACGTGCGCGTTCTCCCAAAAGCACCATTTGCATGCATATCGTGTGGTTTTGCAGAAAACAACGTCCCCGTCTACCAAAATATGCATGCGCATGCTTAAAACGCGTTTTGGCACAAATCCATGTGTGGGTGCTCAAAACAGCAGCATAGGCATGCTTTTCACGTCGTTTGGTAGAAATCCACGCGCGCGTTCTGCCAAAAGCACCATTTGCATGCATATCCTGTGGTTTTGGAGAAAACAACGTCCGCGTCTACCAAAATATGCATGCGCATGCTTAAAACGCGTTTTGGCACAAATCTATGTGTGGGTGCTCAAAACAGCAGCATCGGCATGCTTTTCACGTCGTTCGGTAGAAATCCACGTGCGCGTTCTGCCAAAAGCACCATTTGCATGCATATCGTGTGGTTTTGCAGAAAACAGCGTCCGCGTCTACCAAAAGATGCATCTGCATGCTTAAAACGCGTTTTGGCACAAATCCATGTGCGGGTGCTAAAAAGAGCAGCATTGGCATGCTTTTCACGTCGTTTGGTAGAAATCCACGTGCGCGTTCTGCCAAAAGCACCATTTGCATGCATATTGTGTGGTTTTGCAGAAAACAACGTCCGCGTCTACCAAAAGATGCATGTGCATGCTTAAAACGCGTTTTGGCACAAATCCATGTGCGGGTGCTAAAAAGAGCAGCATCGGCATGCTTTTCACGTCGTTTGGTAGAAATCCACGTGCGCGTATTGCCAAATACATAATTTGCATGCATATCGTGTGGTTTTGCAGATAACAGCGTCCGCGTCTACCAAAAGATGCATGTGCATGCTTAAAACGCGTTTTGGCACAAATCCATGTGCGGGTGCTAAAAAGAGCAGCATTGGCATGCTTTTCACGTCGTTTGGTAGAAATCCACGTGCGCGTTCTGCCAAAAGCACCATTTGCATGCATAACGTGTGGTTTTGCAGAAAACAGCGTCCGCGTCTACCAAAAGATGCATGTGCATGCTTAAAACGCGTTTTAGCACAAATCCATGTGCGGGTGCTAAAAAGAGCAGCATTGGCATGCTTTTCACGTCGTTTGGTAGAAATCCACGCGCGCGTTCTGCCAAAAGCACCATTTGCATGCATATCGTGTGGTTTTGCAGAAAACAACGTCCGCGTCTACCAAAAGATGCATGTGCATGCTTAAAACGCGTTTTGGCACAAATCCATGTGCGGGTGCTAAATAGAGCAGCTTCGGCATGCTTTTCACGTCGTTTGGTAGAAATCCACGCGCGCGTTCTGCCAAAAGCACCATTTGCATGCATATCGTGTGGTTTTGGAGAAAACAACGTCCGCGTCTACCAAAAGATGCATGTGCATGCTTAAAACGCGTTTTGGCACAAATCAATGTGCGGGTGCTAAAAAGAGCAGCATCGGCATGCTTTTCACGTCGTTTGGTAGAAATCCACGTGCGCGTTCTCCCAAAAGCACCATTTGCATGCATATCGTGTGGTTTTGCAGAAAACAACGTCCGCGTCTACCAAAATATGCATGCGCATGCTTAAAACGCGTTTTGGCACAAATCCATGTGTGGGTGCTCAAAACAGCAGCATAGGCATGCTTTTCACGTCGTTCGGTAGAAATCCACGTGCGCGTTCTGCCAAAGCACCATTTGCATGCATATCGTGTGGTTTTGCAGAAAACAACGTCCGCGTCTACCAAACGATCCATGCGCATGTTTAAAACGCGTTTTGGCACAAATCCATGTGCGGGTGCTAAAAAGAGCAGCATCGGCATGCTTTTCTCGTCGTTTGGTAGAAATTCACGTGCGCGTTTTGCCAAAAGCACCATTTGCTTGCATATCGTGTGGTTTTGCAGAAAACAGCGTCCGCGTCTACCAAGAGATGCATGTGCTGCTTAAATCGCGTTTTGGCACAAATCCATGTGCGGGTGCTAAAAAGAGCAGCATCGGCATGCTTTTCACGTCGTTTGGTAGAAATCCACGTGCGCGTTCTGCCAAAAGCACCATTTGCATGCATATCGTGTGGTTTTGCAGAAAACAGCGTCCGCGTCTACCAAAAGATGCATGAGCTGCTTAAAACGCGTTTTGGCACAAATCCATGGGCGGGTGCTAAAAAGAGCAGCATTGGCATGCTTTTCACATCGTTTGGTAGAAATCCACGTGCGCGTTCTTCCAAAAGCACCATTTGCATGCATATCGTGTGGTTTTGCAGAAAACAACGTCCGCGTCTACCAAAAGATGCATGTGCATGCTTAAAACGCGTTTTGGCACAAATCCATGTGCGGGTGCTAAAAAGAGGAGCATCGGCATGCTTTTCACGTCGCTTGGTAGAAATCCACGTGCGCGTTTTGCCAAAGCACCATTTGCATGCAAATCGTGTGGTTTTGCAGAAAACAGCGTCCGCGTCTACCAAAAGATGCATGTGCATGCTTAAAACGCGTTTTGGCACAAATCCCTGTGGGGGTGCTAAAAAGAGCAGCATTGGCATGCTTTTCACGTCGTTTGGTAGAAATCCACGTGCGCGTTCTACCAAAAGCACCATTTGCATGCATATCGTGTGGTTTTGCAGAAAACAACGTCCGCGTCTACCAAAAGATGCATGTGCATGCTTAGAACGCGTTTTGGCACAAATACATGTGCGGGTGCTAAAAAGAGCAGCGTCGGCAAGCTTTTCACGTCGTTTGGTAGAAATCCACGTGCGCGTTCTGCCAAAAGCACCATTTGCATGCATATCGTGTGGTTTTGCAGAAAACAACGTCCGCGTCTACCAAAAGATGTATGTGCATGCTTAAAACGCCTTTTGGCACAAATCCATGTGCGGGTGCTAAAAAGAGCAGAATCGGCATGCTTTTCACGTCGTTTAGTAGAAATCCACGCGCGCGTTCTGCCAAAAGCACCATTTGCATGCATATCGTGTGGTTTTGCAGAAAACAACGTCTGTGTCTACCAAAAGACATGTGCATGCTTAAAACGTGTTTTGGCACAAATCCATGTGCGGGTGCTAAAAAGAGCAGCATCGGCATGCTTTTCACGTCATTTGGTAGAAATCCACGTGCGCGTTCTGCCAAAAGCGCCTTTTGCATGCATATCGAGTGGTTTTGCAGAAAACAACGTCCGCGTCCACCAAAAGATGCATGTGCATGCTTAAAACGCGTTTTGGCACAAATCTATGTGCGGGTGCTAAAAAGAGCAGCTTCGGCATGCTTTTCACGTCGTTTGGTAGAAATCCACGCGCGCGTTCTGCCAAAAGCACCATTTGCATGCATATCGTGTGGTTTTGCAGAAAACAACGTCCGCGTCTAGCAAAACATGCATGTGCGTGCTTAAAACGCGTTTTTGGCACAAATCCATGTGCGGGTGCTAAAAAGAGCAGCATCGGCATGGTTTTCACGTCGTTTGGTAGAAATCCACGTGCGCGTTCTGCCAAAAGCACCATTTGCATGCATATCGTGTGGTTTTGCAGAAAACAACGTCCGCGTCTACCAAAAGATCCATGCGCATGCTTAAAACGCGTTTTGGCGCAAATCCATGTGCGGGTGCTAAAAAGAGCAGCATCGGCATGTTTTTCACGTCGTTTGGTAGAAATCCACGTGCGCGTTCTGCCAAAAGCACCATTTGCATGCATATCGTGTGGTTTTGCAGAAAACAACGTCCGCGTCTACCAAAAGATGCATGTGCATGCTTAAAACGCCTTTTGGCACAAATCCATGTGCGGGTGCTAAAAAGAGCAGAATCGGCATGCTTTTCACGTCGTTTGGTAGAAATCCACGCGCGCGTTCTGCCAAAAGCACCATTTGCATGCATATCGTGTGGTTTTGCAGAAAACAAAGTCCGTGTCTACCAAAAGATGCATGTGCATGCTTAAAACGCGTTTTGGCACAAATCCATGTGCGGGTGCTAAAAAGAGCAGCATCGGCATGCTTTTCACGTCATTTGGTAGAAATCCACGTGCGCGTTCTGCCAAAAGCACCTTTTGCATGCATATCGTGTGGTTTTGCAGAAAACAGCGTCCGCGTCTACCAAAAGATGCATGTGCATGCTTAAAACGCGTTTTGGCACAAATCCATGTGCGGGTGCTAAAAAGAGCAGCATCGGCGTGCTTTTCACGTCATTTGGTAGAAATCCACGTGCGCGTTCTGCCAAAAGCACCTTTTGCATGCATATCGAGTGGTTTTGCAGAAAACAACGTCCGCGTCTACCAAAAGATGCATGTGCATGCTTAAAACGCGTTTTGGCACAAATCCACGTACGGGTGCTAAAAAGAGCAGCTTCGGCATGCTTTTCACGTCGTTTGGTAGAAATCCACGCGCGCGTTCTGCCAAAAGCACCATTTGCATGCATATCGTGTGGTTTTGCAGAAAACAACGTCCGCGTCTACCAAAACATGCATGTGCATGCTTAAAACGCGTTTTGGCACAAATCCATGTGCGGGTGCTAAAAAGAGCAGCATCGTCATGGTTTTCACGTCGTTTGGTAGAAATCCACGTGCGCGTTCTGCCAAAAGCACCATTTGCATGCATATCGTGTGGTTTTGCAGAAAACAACGTCCGCGTCTACCAAAAGATCCATGCGCATGCTCAAAACGCGTTTTGGCACAAATCCATGGGCGGGTGCTAAAAAGAGCAGCATCGGCATGTTTTTCACGTCGTTTGGTAGAAATCCACGTGCGCGTTCTGCCAAAAGCACCATTTGCATGCTTATCGTGTGGTTTTGCAGAAAACAACGTCCGCGTCTACCAAAAGATCCATGCGCATGCTTAAAACGCGTTTTGGCACAAATCCATGTGCGGGTGCTAAAAAGAGCAGCATCGGCATGCTTTTCTCGTCGTTTGGTAGAAATCCACGCGCGCGTTCTGCCAAAAGCACCATTTGCATGCATATCGTGTGGTTTTGCAGAAAACAACGTCCGCGTCTACCAAAACATGCATGTGCATGCTTAAAACGCGTTTTGGCACAAATCCATGCGCGGGTTCTAAAAAGAGCAGCATTGGCATGCTTTTCACGTCGTTCGGTAGAAATCCACGTGCGCGTTCTGCCAAAAGCACCATTTGCATGCATATCGTGTGGTTTTGCAGAAAACAACGTCCGCGTCTACCAAAAGATGCATGTGCATGCTTCAAACGCGTTTTGGCACAAATCCATGTGCGGGTGCTAAAAAGAGCAGCATTGGCATGCTTTTCACGTCGTTTGGTAGAAATCCACGTGCGCGTTCTGCCAAAAGCACCATTTGCATGCATATCGTGTGGTTTTGCAGAAAACAACGTCCGCGTCTACCAAAAGATGCATGTGCATGCTTAAAATGCGTTTTGGCACAAATCCATGTGCGGGTGCTAAAAAGAGGAGCATCGGCATGCTTTTCACGTCGTTTGGTAGAAATCCACGTGCGCGTTCTGCCAAAAGCACCATTTGCATGCATATCGTGTGGTTTTGCAGAAAACAACGCCCGCGTCTACCAAAAGATGCTTGTGCATGCTTAAAAGCCTTTTGGCACAAATCCATGTGCGGGTGCTAAAAAGAGCAGCATCGGCATGCTTTTCACGTCGTTTGGTAGAAATCCACGCGCGCGTTCTGCCAAAAGCACCATTTGCATGCACATCGTGTGGTTTTGGAGAAAACAACGTCCGTGTCTACCAAAAGATGCATGTGCATGCTTAAAACGCGTTTTGGCACAAATCCATGTGCGGGTGCTAAAAAGAGCAGCATCGGCATGCTTTTTACCTCGTTTGGTAGAAATCCACGTGCGCGTTCTGCCAAAAGCACCTTTTGCATGCATATCGTGTGGTTTTGCAGAAAACAACGTCCGCGTCTACCAAAAGATGCATGCGCATGCTTAAAACGCGTTTTGGCACAAATCCATGTGCGGGTGCTAAAAAGAGCAGCATCGGCATGCTTTTCACGTCGTTTGGTAGAAATCCACGTGCGCGTTCCGCCAAATACACCATTTGCATGCATATCGTGTGGTTTTGCAGAAAACAACGCCCGCGTCTACCAAAAGATGCATGTGCATGCTTAAAAGCCTTTTGGCACAAATCCATGTGCGGGTGCTAAAAAGAGCAGCATCGGCATGCTTTTCACGTCGTTTGGTAGAAATCCACGTGCGCGTTCTGCCAAAAGCACCATTTGCATGCATATCGTGTGGTTTTGCAGAAAACAGCGTCCGCGTCTACCAAAAGATGCATGTGCATGCTTAAAACGCGTTTTGGCACAAATCAATGTGCGGGTGCTAAAAAGAGCAGTATCGGCATGCTTTTCACGTCGTTTGGTAGAAATCCACGCGCGCGTTCTGCCAAAAGCACCATTTGCATGCATATCGTGTGGTTTTGCAGAAAACAACGTCCGTGTCTACCAAAAGATGCATGTGCATGCTTAAAACGCGTTTTGGCACAAATCCATGTGCGGGTGCTCAAAAGAGCAGCATCGGCATGCTTTTCTCGTCGTTTGGTAGAAATTCACGAGCGCGTTCTGCCAAAAACACCATTTGCATGCATATCGTGTGGTTTTACAGAAAACAGCGTCCGCGTCTACCAAGAGATGCATGTGCTGCTTAAAACGCGTTTTGGCACAAATCCATGCGCGCGTGCTAAAAAGAGCAGCATTGGCATGCTTTTCACGTCGTTTGGTAGAAATCCACGTGCGCGTTCTGCCAAAAGCACCATTTGCATGCATATCGTGTGGTTTTGCAGAAAACAACGTCCGCGTCTACCAAAAGATGCATGTGCATGCTTCAAACGCGTTTTGGCACAAATCCATGTGCGGGTGCTAAAAAGAGCAGCATTGGCATGCTTTTCACGTCGTTTGGTAGAAATCCACGTGCGCGTTCTGCCAAAAGCACCATGTGCATGCATATCGTGTGGTTTTGCAGAAAACAGCGTCCGCGTCTACCAAAAGATGCATGTGCATGCTTAAAACGCGTTTTGGCACAAATCCACGTACGGGTGCTAAAAAGAGCAGCTTCGGCATGCTTTTCACGTCGTTTGGTAGAAATCCACGCGCGCGTTCTGCCAAAAGCACCATTTGCATGCATATCGTGTGGTTTTGCAGAAAACAACGTCCGCGTCTACCAAAACATGCATGTGCATGCTTAAAACGCGTTTTGGCACAAATCCATGTGCGGGTGCTAAAAAGAGCAGCATCGTCATGGTTTTCACGTCGTTTGGTAGAAATCCACGTGCGCGTTCTGCCAAAAGCACCATTTGCATGCATATCGTGTGGTTTTGCAGAAAACAACGTCCGCGTCTACCAAACGATCCATGCGCATGCTCAAAACGCGTTTTGGCACAAATCCATGGGCGGGTGCTAAAAAGAGCAGCATCGGCATGTTTTTCACGTCGTTTGGTAGAAATCCACGTGCGCGTTCTGCCAAAAGCACCATTTGCATGCATATCGTGTGGTTTTGCAGAAAACAGCGTCCGCGTCTACCAAAAGATGCATGTGCATGCTTAAAACGCGTTTTGGCACAAATCCACGTACGGGTGCTAAAAAGAGCAGCTTCGGCATGCTTTTCACGTCGTTTGGTAGAAATCCACGCGCGCGTTCTGCCAAAAGCACCATTTGCATGCATATCGTGTGGTTTTGCAGAAAACAACGTCCGCGTCTACCAAAACATGCATGTGCATGCTTAAAACGCGTTTTGGCACAAATCCATGTGCGGGTGCTAAAAAGAGCACCATCGTCATGGTTTGCACGTCGTTTGGTAGAAATCCACGTGCGCGTTCTGCCAAAAGCACCATTTGCATGCATATCGTGTGGTTTTGCAGAAAACAACGTCCGCGTCTACCAAACGATCCATGCGCATGCTCAAAACGCGTTTTGGCACAAATCCATGCGCGGGTGCTAAAAAGAGCAGCATCGGCATGTTTTTCACGTCGTTTGGTAGAAATCCACGTGCGCGTTCTGCCAAAAGCACCATTTGCATGCATATCGTGTGGTTTTGCAGAAAACAACGTCCGCGTCTACCAAAGATCCATGCGCATGCTTAAAACGCGTTTTGGCACAAATCCATGTGCGGGTGCTAAAAAGAGCAGCATCGGCATGCTTTTCTCGTCGTTTGGTAGAAATTCACGAGCGCGTTCTGCCAAAAGCACCATTTGCATGCATATCGTGTGGTTTTACAGAAAACAGCGTCCGCGTCTACCAAGAGATGCATGTGCTGCTTAAAACGCGTTTTGGCACAAATCCATGCGCGGGTGCTAAAAAGAGCAGCATTGGCATGCTTTTCACGTCGTTTGGTAGAAATCCACGTGCGCGTTCTGCCAAAAGCACCATTTGCATGCATATCGTGTGGTTTTGCAGAAAACAACGTCCGCGTCTACCAAAAGATGCATGTGCATGCTTCAAACGCGTTTTGGCGCAAATCCATGTGCGGGTGCTAAAAAGAGCAGCATTGGCATGCTTTTCACGTCGTTTGGTAGAAATCCACGTGCGCGTTCTGCGAAAAGCACCATTTGCATGCATATCGTGTGGTTTTGCAGAAAACAACGTCCGCGTCTACCAAAAGATGCATGTGCATGCTTAAAATGCGTTTTGGCACAAATCCATGTGCGGTTGCTAAAAAGAGGAGCATCGGCATGCTTTTCACGTGGTTTGGTAGAAATCCACGTGCGCGTTCTGCCAAAAGCACCATTTGCATGCATATCGTGTGGTTTTGCAGAAAACAACGCCCGCGTCTACCAAAAGATGCATGTGCATGCTTAAAAGCCTTTTGGCACAAATCCATGTGCGGGTGCTAAAAAGAGCAACATCGGCATGCTTTTCACGTCGTTTGGTAGAAATCCACGCGCGCGTTCTGCCAAAAGCACCATTTGCATGCACATCGTGTGGTTTTGGAGAAAACAACGTCCGTGTCTACCAAAAGATGCATGTGCATGCTTAAAACGCGTTTTGGCACAAATCCATGTGCGGGTGCTAAAAAGAGCAGCATCGGCATGCTTTTTACCTCGTTTGGTAGAAATCCACGTGCGCGTTCTGCCAAAAGCACCTTTTGCATGCATATCGTGTGGTTTTGCAGAAAACAACGTCCGCGTCTACCAAAAGATGCATGCGCATGCTTAAAACGCGTTTTGGCACAAATCCATGTGCGGGTGCTAAAAAGAGCAGCATCGGCATGCTTTTCACGTCGTTTGGTAGAAATCCACGTGCGCGTTCTGCCAAATACACCATTTGCATGCATATCGTGTGGTTTTGCAGAAAACAGCGTCCGCGTCTACCAAAAGATGCATGTGCATGCTTAAAACGCGTTTTGGCACAACTCCATGTGCGGGTGCTAAAAAGAGCAGCATTGGCATGCTTTTCACGTCGTTTGGTAGAAATCCACGTGCGCGTTCTGCCAAAAGCACCATTGAATGCATATCGTGTGGTTTTGCAGAAAACAGCGTCCGCGTCTACCAAAAGATGCATGTGCATGTTTAAAACGCGTTTGGGCAGAAATCCATGTGCGGGTGCTAAAAAGAGCAGCATTGGCATGCTTTTCACGTCGTTTGGTAGAAATCCACGTGCGCGTTCTGCCAAAAGCACCATTTGCATGCATATCGTGTGGTTTTGCAGAAAACAGCGTCCGCGTCTACCAAAAGATGCATGTGCATGCTTAAAACGCGTTTTGGCACAAATCAATGTGCGGGTGCTAAAAAGAGCAGTATCGGCATGCTTTTCACGTCGTTTGGTAGAAATCCACGCGCGCGTTCTGCCAAAAGCACCATTTGCATGCATATCGTGTGGTTTTGGAGAAAACAACGTCCGCGTCTACCAAAAGATGCATGTGCATGCTTAAAACGCGTTTTGGCACAAATCAATGTGCGGGTGCTAAAAAGAGCAGCATCGGCATGCTTTTCACGTCGTTTGGTAGAAATCCACGTGCGCGTTCTCCCAAAAGCACCATTTGCATGCATATCGTGTGGTTTTGCAGAAAACAACGTCCGCGTCTACCAAAATATGCATGCGCATGCTTAAAACGCGTTTTGGCACAAATCCATGTGTGGGTGCTCAAAACAGCAGCATCGACATGCTTTTCACGTCGTTCGGTAGAAATCCACGTGCGCGTTCTGCCAAAGCACCATTTGCATGCATATCGTGTGGTTTTGCAGAAAACAACGTCCGCGTCTACCAAACGATCCATGCGCATGTTTAAAACGCGTTTTGGCACAAATCCATGTGCGGGTGCTAAAAAGAGCAGCATCGGCATGCTTTTCTCGTCGTTTGGTAGAAATTCACGTGCGCGTTTTGCCAAAAGCACCATTTGCTTGCATATCGTGTGGTTTTGCAGAAAACAGCGTCCGCGTCTACCAAGAGATGCATGTGCTGCTTAAATCGCGTTTTGGCACAAATCCATGTGCGGTGCTAAAAAGAGCAGCATCGGCATGCTTTTCACGTCGTTTGGTAGAAATCCACGTGCGCGTTCTGCCAAAAGCACCATTTGCATGCATATCGTGTGGTTTTGCAGAAAACAGCGTCCGCGTCTACCAAAAGATGCATGTGCTGCTTAAATCGCGTTTTGGCACAAATCCATGTGCGGGTGCTAAAAAGAGCAGCATCGGCATGCTTTTCACGTCGTTTGGTAGAAATCCACGTGCGCGTTCTGCCAAAAGCACCATTTGCATGCATATCGTGTGGTTTTGCAGAAAACAGCGTCCGCGTCTACCAAAAGATGCATGAGCTGCTTAAAACGCGTTTTGGCACAAATCCATGTGCGGGTGCTAAAAAGAGCAGCATCGGCATGCTTTTCACGTCGTTTGGTAGAAATCCACGTGCGCGTTCTGCCAAAAGCACCATTTGCATGCATATCGTGTGGTTTTGCAGAAAACAACGTCCACGTCTAGCAAAACATGCATGTGCGTGCTTAAAACGCGTTTTGGCACAAATCCATGTGCGGGTGCTAAAAAGAGCAGCATCGGCATGGTTTTCACGTCGTTTGGTAGAAATCCACGTGCGCGTTCTGCCAAAAGCACCATTTGCATGCATATCGTGTGGTTTTGCAGAAAACAACGTCCGCGTCTACCAACAGATCCATGCGCATGCTTAAAACGCGTTTTGGCGCAAATCCATGTGCGGGTGCTAAAAAGAACAGCATCGGCATTTTTTTCCCGTCGTTTGGTAGACATCCACGTGCGCGTTCTGCCAAAAGCACCATTTGCATGCATATCGTGTGGTTTTGCAGAAAACAACGTCCGCGTCTACCAAAAGATGCATGTGCATGCTTAAAACGCCTTTTGGCACAAATCCGTGTGCGGGTGCTAAAAAGAGCAGAATCGGCATGCTTTTCACGTCGTTTGGTAGAAATCCACGCGCGCGTTCTGCCAAAAGCACCATTTGCATGCATATCGTGTGGTTTTGCAGAAAACAACGTCTGTGTCTACCAAAAGACATGTGCATGCTTAAAACGCGTTTTGGCACAAATCCATGTGCGGGTGCTAAAAAGAGCAGCATCGGCATGCTTTTCACGTCATTTGGTAGAAATCCACGTGCGCGTTCTGCCAAAAGCGCCTTTTGCATGCATATCGAGTGGTTTTGCAGAAAACAACGTCCGCGTCCACCAAAAGATGCATGCGCATGCTTAAAACGCGTTTTGGCACAAATCTATGTGCGGGTGCTAAAAAGAGCAGCTTCGGCATGCTTTTCACGTCGTTTGGTAGAAATCCACGCGCGCGTTCTGCCAAAAGCACCATTTGCATGCATATCGTGTGGTTTTGCAGAAAACAGCGTCCGCGTCTACCAAAACATGCATGTGCGTGCTTAAAACGCGTTTTGGCACAAATCCATGTGCGGGTGCTAAAAAGAGCAGCATCGGCATGGTTTTCACGTCGTTTGGTAGAAATCCACGTGCGCGTTCTGCCAAAAGCACCATTTGCATGCATATCGTGTGGTTTTGCAGAAAACAACGTCCGCGTCTACCAAAAGATGCATGCGCATGCTTAAAACGCGTTTTGGCACAAATCCATGTGCGCGTGCTAAAAAGAGCAGCTTCGGCATGCTTTTCACGTCGTTTGGTAGAAATCCAGGCGCGCGTTCTGCCAAAAGCACCATTTGCATGCATATCGTGTGGTTTTGCAGAAAACAACGTCCGCGTCTATCAAAAGATGCATGTGCATGCTTCAAACGTGTTTTGGCACAAATCCATGTGCGGGTGCTAAAAATAGCAGCATCGGCATGCTTTTCACGTCGTTTGGTAGAAATCCACGCGCGCGTTCTGCCAAAAGCACCATTTGCATGCATATCGTGTGGTTTTGCAGAAAACAACGTCCGTGTCTACCAAAAGATGCATGTGCATGCTTAAAACGCGTTTTGGCACAAATCCATGTGCGGGTGCTAAAAAGAGGAGCATCGGCATGCTTTTCACGTCGTTTGGTAGAAATCCACGTGCGCGTTCTGCCAAAAGCACCATTTGCATGCATATCGTGTGGTTTTGCAGAAAACAACGCCCGCGTCTACCAAAAGATGCATGTGCATGCTTAAAAGCCTTTTGGCACAAATCCATGTGCGGGTGCTAAAAAGAGCAGCATCGGCATGCTTTTCACGTCGTTTGGTAGAAATCCACGCGCGCGTTCTGCCAAAAGCACCATTTGCATGCACATCGTGTGGTTTTGGAGAAAACAACGTCCGTGTCTACCAAAAGATGCATGTGCATGCTTAAAACGCGTTTTGGCACAAATCCATGTGCGGGTGCTAAAAAGAGCAGCATCGGCATGCTTTTTACCTCGTTTGGTAGAAATCCACGTGCGCGTTCTGCCAAAAGCACCTTTTGCATGCATATCGTGTGGTTTTGCAGAAAACAACGTCCGCGTCTACCAAAAGATGCATGCGCATGCTTAAAACGCGTTTTGGCACAAATCCATGTGCGGGTGCTAAAAAGAGCAGCATCGGCATGCTTTTCACGTCGTTTGGTAGAAATCCACGTGCGCGTTCTGCCAAATACACCATTTGCATGCATATCGTGTGGTTTTGCAGAAAACAGCGTCCGCGTCTACCAAAAGATGCATGTGCATGCTTAAAACGCGTTTTGGCACAACTCCATGTGCGGGTGCTAAAAAGAGCAGCATTGGCATGCTTTTCACGTCGTTTGGTAGAAATCCACGTGCGCGTTCTGCCAAAAGCACCATTGAATGCATATCGTGTGGTTTTGCAGAAAACAGCGTCCGCGTCTACCAAAAGATGCATGTGCATGTTTAAAACGCGTTTGGGCAGAAATCCATGTGCGGGTGCTAAAAAGAGCAGCATTGGCATGCTTTTCACGTCGTTTGGTAGAAATCCACGTGCGCGTTCTGCCAAAAGCACCATTTGCATGCATATCGTGTGGTTTTGCAGAAAACAGCGTCCGCGTCTACCAAAAGATGCATGTGCATGCTTAAAACGCGTTTTGGCACAAATCAATGTGCGGGTGCTAAAAAGAGCAGTATCGGCATGCTTTTCACGTCGTTTGGTAGAAATCCACGCGCGCGTTCTGCCAAAAGCACCATTTGCATGCATATCGTGTGGTTTTGGAGAAAACAACGTCCGCGTCTACCAAAAGATGCATGTGCATGCTTAAAACGCGTTTTGGCACAAATCAATGTGCGGGTGCTAAAAAGAGCAGCATCGGCATGCTTTTCACGTCGTTTGGTAGAAATCCACGTGCGCGTTCTCCCAAAAGCACCATTTGCATGCATATCGTGTGGTTTTGCAGAAAACAACGTCCGCGTCTACCAAAATATGCATGCGCATGCTTAAAACGCGTTTTGGCACAAATCCATGTGTGGGTGCTCAAAACAGCAGCATCGACATGCTTTTCACGTCGTTCGGTAGAAATCCACGTGCGCGTTCTGCCAAAGCACCATTTGCATGCATATCGTGTGGTTTTGCAGAAAACAACGTCCGCGTCTACCAAACGATCCATGCGCATGTTTAAAACGCGTTTTGGCACAAATCCATGTGCGGGTGCTAAAAAGAGCAGCATCGGCATGCTTTTCTCGTCGTTTGGTAGAAATTCACGTGCGCGTTTTGCCAAAAGCACCATTTGCTTGCATATCGTGTGGTTTTGCAGAAAACAGCGTCCGCGTCTACCAAGAGATGCATGTGCTGCTTAAATCGCGTTTTGGCACAAATCCATGTGCGGGTACTAAAAAGAGCAGCATCGGCATGCTTTTCACGTCGTTTGGTAGAAATCCACGTGCGCGTTCTGCCAAAAGCACCATTTGCATGCATATCGTGTGGTTTTGCAGAAAACAGCGTCCGCGTCTACCAAAAGATGCATGAGCTGCTTAAAACGCGTTTTGGCACAAATCCATGGGCGGGTGCTAAAAAGAGCAGCATTGGCATGCTTTTCACATCGTTTGGTAGAAATCCACGTGCGCGTTCTTCCAAAAGCACCATTTGCATGCATATCGTGTGGTTTTGCAGAAAACAACGTCCGCGTCTACCAAAAGATGCATGTGCATGCTTAAAACGCGTTTTGGCACAAATCCATGTGCGGGTGCTAAAAAGAGGAGCATCGGCATGCTTTTCACGTCGCTTGGTAGAAATCCACGTGCGCGTTTTGCCAAAGCACCATTTGCATGCAAATCGTGTGGTTTTGCAGAAAACAGCGTCCGCGTCTACCAAAAGGTGCATGTGCATGCTTAAAACGCGTTTTGGCACAAATCCCTGTGGGGGTGCTAAAAAGAGCAGCATTGGCATGCTTTTCACGTCGTTTGGTAGAAATCCACGTGCGCGTTCTACCAAAAGCACCATTTGCATGCATATCGTGTGGTTTTGCAGAAAACAACGTCCGCGTCTACCAAAAGATGAATGTGCATGCTTAAAACGCCTTTTGGCACAAATCCATGTGCGGGTGCTAAAAAGAGCAGAATCGGCATGCTTTTCACGTCGTTTGGTAGAAATCCACGCGCGAGTTCTGCCAAAAGCACCATTTGCATGCATATTGTGTGGTTTTGCAGAAAACAACGTCTGTGTCTACCAAAAGACATGTGCATGCTTAAAACGCGTTTTGGCACAAATCCATGTGCGGGTGCTAAAAAGAGCAGCATCGGCATTCTTTTCACGTCATTTGGTAGAAATCCACGTGCGCGTTCTGCCAAAAGCGCCTTTTGCATGCATATCGAGTGGTTTTGCAGAAAACAACGTCCGCGTCCACCAAAAGATGCATGCGCATGCTTAAAACGCGTTTTGGCACAAATCTATGTGCGGGTGCTAAAAAGAGCAGCTTCGGCATGCTTTTCACGTCGTTTGGTAGAAATCCACGCGCGCGTTCTGCCAAAAGCACCATTTGCATGCATATCGTGTGGTTTTGCAGAAAACAACGTCCACGTCTAGCAAAACATGCATGTGCGTGCTTAAAACGCGTTTTGGCACAAATCCATGTGCGGGTGCTAAAAAGAGCAGCATCGGCATGGTTTTCACGTCGTTTGGTAGAAATCCACGTGCGCGTTCTGCCAAAAGCACCATTTGCATGCATATCGTGTGGTTTTGCAGAAAACAACGTCCGCGTCTACCAAAAGATCCATGCGCATGCTTAAAACGCATTTTGGCGCAAATCCATGTGCGGGTGCTAAAAAGAACAGCATCGGCATTTTTTCCCGTCGTTTGGTAGACATCCACGTGCGCGTTCTGCCAAAAGCACCATTTGCATGCATATCGTGTGGTTTTGCAGAAAACAACGTCCGCGTCTACCAAAAGATGCATGTGCATGCTTAAAACGCCTTTTGGCACAAATCCGTGTGCGGGTGCTAAAAAGAGCAGAATCGGCATGCTTTTCACGTCGTTTGGTAGAAATCCACGCGCGCGTTCTGCCAAAAGCACCATTTGCATGCATATCGTGTGGTTTTGCAGAAAACAACGTCTGTGTCTACCAAAAGACATGTGCATGCTTAAAACGCGTTTTGGCACAAATCCATGTGCGGGTGCTAAAAAGAGCAGCATCGGCATGCTTTTCACGTCATTTGGTAGAAATCCACGTGCGCGTTCTGCCAAAAGCGCCTTTTGCATGCATATCGAGTGGTTTTGCAGAAAACAACGTCCGCGTCCACCAAAAGATGCATGCGCATGCTTAAAACGCGTTTTGGCACAAATCTATGTGCGGGTGCTAAAAAGAGCAGCTTCGGCATGCTTTTCACGTCGTTTGGTAGAAATCCACGCGCGCGTTCTGCCAAAAGCACCATTTGCATGCATATCGTGTGGTTTTGCAGAAAACAGCGTCCGCGTCTACCAAAACATGCATGTGCGTGCTTAAAACGCGTTTTGGCACAAATCCATGTGCGGGTGCTAAAAAGAGCAGCATCGGCATGGTTTTCACGTCGTTTGGTAGAAATCCACGTGCGCGTTCTGCCAAAAGCACCATTTGCATGCATATCGTGTGGTTTTGCAGAAAACAACGTCCGCGTCTACCAAAAGATGCATGCGCATGCTTAAAACGCGTTTTGGCACAAATCCATGTGCGCGTGCTAAAAAGAGCAGCTTCGGCATGCTTTTCACGTCGTTTGGTAGAAATCCAGGCGCGGCTTCTGCCAAAAGCACCATTTGCATGCATATCGTGTGGTTTTGCAGAAAACAACGTCCGCGTCTATCAAAAGATGCATGTGCATGCTTCAAACGTGTTTTGGCACAAATCCATGTGCGGGTGCTAAAAATAGCAGCATCGGCATGCTTTTCACGTCGTTTGGTAGAAATCCACGCGCGCGTTCTGCCAAAAGCACCATTTGCATGCATATCGTGTGGTTTTGCAGAAAACAACGTCCGTGTCTACCAAAAGATGCATGTGCATGCTTAAAACGCGTTTTGGCACAAATCCATGTGCGGGTGCTAAAAAGAGCTGCATTGGCATGCTTTTCACGTCGTTTGGTAGAAATCCACGTGCGCGTTCTGCCAAAAGCACCATGTGCATGCATATCGTGTGGTTTTGCAGAAAACAGCGTCCGCGTCTACCAAAAGATGCATGTGCATGCTTAAAACGCGTTTTGGCACAAATCCACGTACGGGTGCTAAAAAGAGCAGCTTCGGCATGCTTTTCACGTCGTTTGGTAGAAATCCACGCGCGCGTTCTGCCAAAAGCACCATTTGCATGCATATCGTGTGGTTTTGCAGAAAACAGCGTCCGCGTCTACGAAAAGATGCATGTGCTGCTTAAAACGCGTTTTGGCACAAATCCATGTGCGGGTGCTAAAAAGAGCAGCATTGTCATGCTTTTCACGTCGTTTTGTAGAAATCCACGTGGGCGTTCTGCCAAAAGCACCATTTGCATGCATATCGTGTTGTTTTGCAGAAAACAACGTCCGCGTCTACCAAAAGATGCATGTGCATGCTTCAAACGTGTTTTGGCCAAATCCATGTGCGGGTGCTAAAAATAGCAGCATCGGCATGCTTTTCACGTCGTTTGGTTGAAATCCACGCGCGCGTTCTGCCAAAAGCACCATTTGCATGCATATCGTGTGGTTTTGCAGAAAACAACGTCCGTGTGTACCAAAAGATGCATGTGCATGCTTAAAACGCGTTCTGGCACAAATCCATGTGCGGGTGCTAAAAAGAGCAGCATTGGCATGCTTTTCACGTCGTTTGGTAGAAATCCACGTGCGCGTTCTGCCAAAAGCACCATGTGCATGCATATCGTGTGGTTTTGCAGAAAACAGCGTCCGCGTCTACCAAAAGATGCATGTGCATGCTTAAAACGCGTTTTGGCACAAATCCACGTACGGGTGCTAAAAAGAGCAGCTGCGGCATGCTTTTCACGTCGTTTGGTAGAAATCCACGCGCGCGTTCTGCCAAAAGCACCATTTGCATGCATATCGTGTGGTTTTGCAGAAAACAACGTCCGCGTCTACCAAAACATGCATGTGCATGCTTAAAACGCGTTTTGGCACAAATCCATGGGCGGGTGCTAAAAAGAGCAGCATCGGCATGTTTTTCACGTCGTTTGGTAGAAATCCACGTGCGCGTTCTTCCAAAAGCACCATTTGCATGCATATCGTGTGGTTTTGCAGAAAACAACGTCCGCGTCTACCAAAAGATCCATGCACATGCTTAAAACGCGTTTTGGCACAAATCCATGTGCGGGTGCTAAAAAGAGCAGCATCGGCATGTTTTTCACGTCGTTTGGTAGAAATCCACGTGCGCGTTCTGCCAAAAGCACCATTTGCATGCATATCGTGTGGTTTTGCAGAAAACAACGTCCGCGTCTACCAAAAGATGCATGTGCATGCTTCAAACGCGTTTTGGCACAAATCCATGTGCGGGTGCTAAAAAGAGCAGCATTGGCATGCTTTTCACGTCGTTTGGTAGAAATCCACGTGCGCGTTCTGCCAAAAGCACCATTTGCATGCATATCGTGTGGTTTTGCAGAAAACAACGTCCGCGTCTACCAAAAGATGCATGTGCATGCTTAAAATGCGTTGTGTCACAAATCCATGGCGGGTGCTAAAAAGAGGAGCATCGGCATGCTTTTCACGTCGTTTGGTAGAAATCCACGTGCGCGTTCTGCCAAAAGCACCATTTGCATGCATATCGTGTGGTTTTGCAGAAAACAACGCCCGCGTCTACCAAAAGATGCATGTGCATGCTTAAAAGCGTTTTGGCACAAATCCATGTGCGGGTGCTAAAAAGAGCAGCATCGGCATGCTTTTCACGTCGTTTGGTAGAAATCCACGCACGCGTTCTGCCAAAAGCACCATTTGCATGCACATCGTGTGGTTTTGGAGAAAACAACGTCCGTGTCTACCAAAAGATGCATGTGCATGCTTAAAACGCGTTTTGGCACAAATCCATGTGCGGGTGCTAAAAAGAGCAGCATCGGCATGCTTTTTACCTCGTTTGGTAGAAATCCATGTGCGCGTTCTGCCAAAAGCACCTTTTGCATGCATATCGTGTGGTTATGCAGAAAACAACGTCCGCGTCTACCAAAAGATGCATGCGCATGCTTAAAACGCGTTTTGGCACCAATACATGTGCGGGTGCTAAAAAGAGCAGCATCGGCATGCTTTTCACGTCGTTTGGTAGAAATCCACGCGCGCGTTCTGCCAAAAGCACCATTTGCATGCATATCGTGTGGTTTTGCAGAAAACAACGTCCGCGTCTACCGAAAGATGTATGTGCATGCTTAAAACGCGTTTTGGCACAAATCCATGTGCGGGTGCTAAAAAGAGCAGTATCGGCATGCTTTTCACGTCGTTTGGTAGAAATCCACGTGCGCGTTCTGCCAAAAGCACCATGTGCATGCATATCATGTGGTTTTGCAGAAAACAGCGTCCGCGTCTACCAAAAGATGCATGTGCATGCTTAAAACGCGTTTTGGCACAAATCCACGTACGGGTGCTAAAAAGAGCAGTATCGGCATGCTTTTCACGTCGTTTGGTAGAAATCCACGCGCGCGTTCTGCCAAAAGCACCATTTGCATGCATATCGTGTGGTTTTGCAGAAAACAACGTCCGTGTCTACCAAAAGATGCATGTGCATGCTTAAAACGCGTTTTGGCACAAATCCATGTGCGGGTGCTAAAAAGAGCAGCTTCGGCATGCTTTTCACATCGTTTGGTAGAAATCCACGCGCGCGTTCTGCCGAAAGCACCATTTGCATGCATATAGTGTGGTTTTGCAGAAAACAACGTTCGCGTCTACCAAAAGATGCATGTGCATGCTTAAAACGCGTTTTGGCACAAATCCATGTGCGGGTGCTAAAAAGAGCAGCATCGGCATGCTTTTCACGTCGTTTGGTAGAAATTCACGTGCGCGTTCTCCCAAAAGCACCATTTGCATGCATATCGTGTGGTTTTGCTGAAAACAGCGTCCGCGTCTACCAAAAGATGCATGTGCATGCTTAAAACGCGTTTTGGCACAAATCCACGTACGGGTGCTAAAAAGAGCAGCTTCGGCATGCTTTTCACGTCGTTTGGTAGACATCCACGCGCGCGTTCTGCCAAAAGCACCATTTGCATGCATATCGTGTGGTTTTGCAGAAAACAACGTCCGTGTCTACCAAAAGATGCATGTGCATGCTTAAAACGCGTTTTGGGACAAATCCGTGTGCGGGTGCTAAAAAGAGCAGCATTGGCATGCTTTTCACGTCGTTTGGTAGAAATCCACGTGCGCGTTCTGCCAAAAGCACCATTTGCATGCATATCGTGTGGTTTTGCAGAAAACAACGTCCGCGTCTACCAAAAGCTGCATGTGCATGCTTAAAATGCGTTTTGTCACAAATCCATGTGCGGGTGCTAAAAAGAGGAGCATCGGCATGCTTTTCACGTCGTTTGGTAGAAATCCACGTGCGCGTTCTGCCAAAAGCACCATTTGCATGCATATCGTGTGGTTTTGCAGAAAACAACGCCCGCGTCTACCAAAAGATGCATGTGCATGCTTAAAAGCCTTTTGGCACAAATCCATGTGCGGGTGCTAAAAAGAGCAGCATCGGCATGCTTTTCACGTCGTTTGGTAGAAATCCACGCACGCGTTCTGCCAAAAGCACCATTTGCATGCACATCGTGTGGTTTTGGAGAAAACAACGTCCGTGTCTACCAAAAGATGCATGTGCATGCTTAAAACGCGTTTTGGCACAAATCCATGTGCGGGTGCTAAAAAGAGCAGCATCGGCATGCTTTTTACCTCGTTTGGTAGAAATCCACGTGCGCGTTCTGCCAAAAGCACCTTTTGCATGCATATCGTGTGGTTTTGCAGAAAACAACGTCCGCGTCTACCAAAAGATGCATGCGCATGCTTAAAACGCGTTTTGGCACCAATACATGTGCGGGTGCTAAAAAGAGCAGCATCGGCATGCTTTTCACGTCGTTTGGTAGAAATCCACGCGCGCGTTCTGCCAAAAGCACCATTTGCATGCATATCGTGTGGTTTTGCAGAAAACAAAGTCCGCGTCTACCAAAAGATGTATGTGCATGCTTAAAACGCGTTTTGGCACAAATCCATGTGCGGGTGCTAAAAAGAGCAGTATCGGCATGCTTTTCACGTCGTTTGGTAGAAATCCACGTGCGCGTTCTGCCAAAAGCACCATGTGCATGCATATCATGTGGTTTTGCAGAAAACAGCGTCCGCGTCTACCAAAAGATGCATGTGCATGCTTAAAACGCGTTTTGGCACAAATCCACGTACGGGTGCTAAAAAGAGCAGTATCGGCATGCTTTTCACGTCGTTTGGTAGAAATCCACGCGCGCGTTCTGCCAAAAGCACCGTTTGCATGCATATCGTGTGGTTTTGCAGAAAACAACGTCCGTGTCTACCAAAAGATGCATGTGCATGCTTAAAACGCGTTTTGGCACAAATCCATGTGCGGGTGCTAAAAAGAGCAGCTTCGGCATGCTTTTCACATCGTTTGGTAGAAATCCACGCGCGCGTTCTGCCGAAAGCACCATTTGCATGCATATAGTGTGGTTTTGCAGAAAACAACGTTCGCGTCTACCAAAAGATGCATGTGCATGCTTAAAACGCGTTTTGGCACAAATCCATGTGCGGGTGCTAAAAAGAGCAGCATCGGCATGCTTTTCACGTCGTTTGGTAGAAATTCACGTGCGCGTTCTCCCAAAAGCACCATTTGCATGCATATCGTGTGGTTTTGCAGAAAACAGCGTCCGCGTCTACCAAAAGATGCATGTGCATGCTTAAAACGCGTTTTGGCACAAATCCACGTACGGGTGCTAAAAAGAGCAGCTTCGGCATGCTTTTCACGTCGTTTGGTAGAAATCCACGCGCGCGTTCTGCCAAAAGCACCATTTGCATGCATATCGTGTGGTTTTGCAGAAAACAGCGTCCGCGTCTACCAAAAGATGCATGTGCTGCTTAAAACGCGTTTTGGCACAAATCCATGTGCGGGTGCTAAAAAGAGCAGCATTGTCATGCTTTTCACGTCGTTTGGTAGAAATCCACGTGGGCGTTCTGCCAAAAGCACCATTTGCATGCATATCGTGTTGTTTTCCAGAAAACAACGTCCGCGTCTACCAAAACATGCATGTGCATGCTTCAAACGTGTTTTGGCACAAATCCATGTGCGGGTGCTAAAAATAGCAGCATCGGCATGCTTTTCACGTCGTTTGGCAGAAATCCACGCGCGCGTTCTGCCAAAAGCACCATTTGCATGCATATCGTGTGGTTTTGCAGAAAACAACGTCCGTGTCTACCAAAAGATGCATGTGCATGCTTAAAACGCGTTTTGGCACAAATCCATGTGCGGGTGCTAAAAAGAGCAGCATAGGCATGCTTTTCACGTCGTTTGGTAGAAATCCACGTGCGCGTTCTGCCAAAAGCACCATGTGCATGCATATCGTGTGGTTTTGCAGAAAACAACGTCCGTGTCTACCAAAAGATGCATGTGCATGCTTAAAACGCGTTTTGGCACAAATCCATGTGCGGGTGCTAAAAAGAGCTGCATTGGCATGCTTTTCACGTCGTTTGGTAGAAATCCACGTGCGCGTTCTGCCAAAAGCACCATGTGCATGCATATCGTGTGGTTTTGCAGAAAACAGCGTCCGCGTCTACCAAAAGATGCATGTGCATGCTTAAAACGCGTTTTGGCACAAATCCACGTACGGGTGCTAAAAAGAGCAGCTTCGGCATGCTTTTCACGTCGTTTGGTAGAAATCCACGCGCGCGTTCTGCCAAAAGCACCATTTGCATGCATATCGTGTGGTTTTGCAGAAAACAGCGTCCGCGTCTACCAAAAGATGCATGTGCATGCTTAAAACGCGTTTTGGCACAAATCCATGGGCGGGTGCTAAAAAGAGCAGCATCGGCATGTTTTTCACGTCGTTTGGTAGAAATCCACGTGCGCGTTCTGCCAAAAGCACCATTTGCATGCATATCGTGTGGTTTTGCAGAAAACAACGTCCGCGTCTACCAAAAGATCCATGCGCATGCTTAAAACGCGTTTTGGCACAAATCCATGTGCGGGTGCTAAAAAGAGCAGCATCGGCATGTTTTTCACGTCGTTTGGTAGAAATCCACGTGCGCGTTCTGCCAAAAGCACCATTTGCATGCATATCGTCTGGTTTTGCAGAAAACAACGTCCGCGTCTACCAAAAGATCCATGCGCATGCTTAAAACGCGTTTTGGCACAAATCCATGTGCGGGTGCTAAAAAGAGCAGCATCGGCATGCTTTTCTCGTCGTTTGGTAGAAATTCACGAGCGCGTTCTGCCAAAAGCACCATTTGCATGCATATCGTGTGGTTTTACAGAAAACAGCGTCCGCGTCTACCAAGAGATGCATGTGCTGCTTAAAACGCGTTTTGGCACAAATCCATGCGCGGGTGCTAAAAAGAGCAGCATTGGCATGCTTTTCACGTCGTTTGGTAGAAATCCACGTGCGCGTTCTGCCAAAAGCACCATTTGCATGCATATCGTGTGGTTTTGCAGAAAACAACGTCCGCGTCTACCAAAAGATGCATGTGCATGCTTCAAACGCGTTTTGGCACAAATCCATGTGCGGGTGCTAAAAAGAGCAGCATTGGCATGCTTTTCACGTCGTTTGGTAGAAATCCACGTGCGCGTTCTGCCAAAAGCACCATTTGCATGCATATCGTGTGGTTTTGCAGAAAACAACGTCCGCGTCTACCAAAAGATGCATGTGCATGCTTAAAATGCGTTTTGTCACAAATCCATGTGCGGGTGCTAAAAAGAGGAGCATCGGCATGCTTTTCACGTCGTTTGGTAGAAATCCACGTGCGCGTTCTGCCAAAAGCACCATTTGCATGCATATCGTGTGGTTTTGCAGAAAACAACGCCCGCGTCTACCAAAAGATGCATGTGCATGCTTAAAAGCCTTTTGGCACAAATCCATGTGCGGGTGCTAAAAAGAGCAGCATCGGCATGATTTTCACGTCGTTTGGTAGAAATCCACGCGCGCGTTCTGCCAAAAGCACCATTTGCATGCACATCGTGTGGTTTCGGAGAAAACAACGTCCGTGTCTACCAAAAGATGCATGTGCATGCTTAAAACGCGTTTTGGCACAAATCCATGTGCGGGTGCTAAAAAGAGCAGCATCGGCATGCTTTTTACCTCGTTTGGTAGAAATCCACGTGCGCGTTCTGCCAAAAGCACCTTTTGCATGCATATCGTGTGGTTTTGCAGAAAACAACGTCCGCGTCTACCAAAAGATGCATGCTCATGCTTAAAACGCGTTTTGGCACAAATACATGTGCGGGTGCTAAAAAGAGCAGCATCGGCATGCTTTTCACGTCGTTTGGTAGAAATCCACGTGCGCGTTCTGCCAAAAGCCCCATTTGCATGCATATCGTGTGGTTTTGCAGAAAACAACGTCCGCGTCTACCAAAAGATGTATGTGCATGCTTAAAACGCGTTTTGGCACAAATCCATGTGCGGGTGCTAAAAAGAGCAGTATCGGCATGCTTTTCACGTCGTTTGGTAGAAATCCACGTGCGCGTTCTGCCAAAAGCACCATGTGCATGCATATCATGTGGTTTTGCAGAAAACAGCGTCCGCGTCTACCAAAAGATGCATGTGCATGCTTAAAACGCGTTTTGGCACAAATCCACGTACGGGTGCTAAAAAGAGCAGTATCGGCATGCTTTTCACGTCGTTTGGTAGAAATCCACGCGCGCGTTATGCCAAAAGCACCATTTGCATGCATATCGTGTGGTTTTGCAGAAAACAACGTCCGTGTCTACCAAAAGATGCATGTGCATGCTTAAAACGCGTTTTGGCACAAATCCATGTGCGGGTGCTAAAAAGAGCAGCATCGGCATGTTTTTCACGTCGTTTGGTAGAAATCCACGTGCGCGTTCTGCCAAAAGCACCATTTGCATGCATATCGTGTGGTTTTGCAGACAACAACGTCCGCGTCTACCAAAAGATCCATGCGCATGCTTAAAACGCGTTTTGGCACAAATCCATGTGCGGGTGCTAAAAAGAGCAGCATCGGCATGCTTTTCTCGTCGTTTGGTAGAAATTCACGAGCGCGTTCTGCCAAAAGCACCATTTGCATGCATATCGTGTGGTTTTACAGAAAACAGCGTCCGCGTCTACCAAGAGATGCATGTGCTGCTTAAAACGCGTTTTGGCACAAATCCATGCGCGGGTGCTAAAAAGAGCAGCATTGGCATGCTTTTCACGTCGTTTGGTAGAAATCCACGTGCGCGTTCTGCCAAAAGCACCATTTGCATGCATATCGTGTGGTTTTGCAGAAAACAACGTCCGCGTCTACCAAAAGATGCATGTGCATGCTTCAAACGCGTTTTGGCACAAATCCATGTGCGGGTGCTAAAAAGAGCAGCATTGGCATGCTTTTCACGTCGTTTGGTAGAAATCCACGTGCGCGTTCTGCCAAAAGCACCATTTGCATGCATATCGTGTGGTTTTGCAGAAAACAACGCCCGCGTCTACCAAAAGATGCATGTGCATGCTTAAAAGCCTTTTGGCACAAATCCATGTGCGGGTGCTAAAAAGAGCAGCATCGGCATGCTTTTCACGTCGTTTGGTAGAAATCCACGCGCGCGTTCTGCCAAAAGCACCATTTGCATGCACATCGTGTGGTTTCGGAGAAAACAACGTCCGTGTCTACCAAAAGATGCATGCGCATGCTTAAAACGCGTTTTGGCACAAATCCATGTGCGGGTGCTAAAAAGAGCAGCATCGGCATGTTTTTCACGTCGTTTGGTAGAAATCCACGTGCGCGTTCTGCCAAAAGCACCATTTGCATGCATATCGTGTGGTTTTGCAGACAACAACGTCCGCGTCTACCAAAAGATCCATGCGCATGCTTAAAACGCGTTTTGGCACAAATCCATGTGCGGGTGCTAAAAAGAGCAGCATCGGCATGCTTTTCTCGTCGTTTGGTAGAAATTCACGAGCGCGTTCTGCCAAAAGCACCATTTGCATGCATATCGTGTGGTTTTACAGAAAACAGCGTCCGCGTCTACCAAGAGATGCATGTGCTGCTTAAAACGCGTTTTGGCACAAATCCATGCGCGGGTGCTAAAAAGAGCAGCATTGGCATGCTTTTCACGTCGTTTGGTAGAAATCCACGTGCGCGTTCTGCCAAAAGCACCATTTGCATGCATATCGTGTGGTTTTGCAGAAAACAACGTCCGCGTCTACCAAAAGATGCATGTGCATGCTTCAAACGCGTTTTGGCACAAATCCATGTGCGGGTGCTAAAAAGAGCAGCATTGGCATGCTTTTCACGTCGTTTGGTAGAAATCCACGTGCGCGTTCTGCCAAAAGCACCATTTGCATGCATATCGTGTGGTTTTGCAGAAAACAACGCCCGCGTCTACCAAAAGATGCATGTGCATGCTTAAAAGCCTTTTGGCACAAATCCATGTGCGGGTGCTAAAAAGAGCAGCATCGGCATGCTTTTCACGTCGTTTGGTAGAAATCCACGCGCGCGTTCTGCCAAAAGCACCATTTGCATGCACATCGTGTGGTTTCGGAGAAAACAACGTCCGTGTCTACCAAAAGATGCATGTGCATGCTTAAAACGCGTTTTGGCACAAATCCATGTGCGGGTGCTAAAAAGAGCAGCATCGGCATGCTTTTTACCTCGTTTGGTAGAAATCCACGTGCGCGTTCTGCCAAAAGCACCTTTTGCATGCATATCGTGTGGTTTTGCAGAAAACAACGTCCGCGTCTACCAAAAGTAGCATGCTCATGCTTAAAACGCGTTTTGGCACAAATACATGTGCGGGTGCTAAAAAGAGCAGCATCGGCATGCTTTTCACGTCGTTTGGTAGAAATCCACGTGCGCGTTCTGCCAAAAGCACCATTTGCATGCATATCGTGTGGTTTTGCAGAAAACAACGTCCGCGTCTACCAAAAAATGTATGTGCATGCTTAAAACGCGTTTTGGCACAAATCCATGTGCGGGTGCTAAAAAGAGCAGTATCGGCATGCTTTTCACGTCGTTTGGTAGAAATCCACGTGCGCGTTCTGCCAAAAGCACCATGTGCATGCATATCATGTGGTTTTGCAGAAAACAGCGTCCGCGTCTACCAAAAGATGCATGTGCATGCTTAAAACGCGTTTTGGCACAAATCCACGTACGGGTGCTAAAAAGAGCAGTATCGGCATGCTTTTCACGTCGTTTGGTAGAAATCCACGCGCGCGTTCTGCCAAATGCACCATTTGCATGCATATCGTGTGGTTTTGCAGAAAACAACGTCCGTGTCTACCAAAAGATGCATGTGCATGCTTAAAACGCGTTTTGGCACAAATCCATGTGCGGGTGCTAAAAAGAGCAACTTCGGCAGGCTTTTCACATCGTTTGGTAGAAATCCACGCGCGCGTTCTGCCGAAAGCACCATTTGCATGCATATAGTGTGGTTTTGCAGAAAACAACGTTCGCGTCTACCAAAAGATGCATGTGCATGCTTAAAACGCGTTTTGGCACAAATCCATGTGCGGGTGCTAAAAAGAGCAGCATCGGCATGCTTTTCACGTCGTTTGGTAGAAATTCACGTGCGCGTTCTCCCAAAAGCACCATTTGCATGCATATCGTGTGGTTTTGCAGAAAACAGCGTCCGCGTCTACCAAAAGATGCATGTGCATGCTTAAAACGCGTTTTGGCACAAATCCACGTACGGGTGCTAAAAAGAGCAGCTTCGGCATGCTTTTCACGTCGTTTGGTAGAAATCCACGCGCGCGTTCTGCCAAAAGCACCATTTGCATGCATATCGTGTGGTTTTGCAGAAAACAGCGTCCGCGTCTACCAAAAGATGCATGTGCTGCTTAAAACGCGTTTTGGCACAAATCCATGTGCGGGTGCTAAAAAGAGCAGCATTGTCATGCTTTTCACGTCGTTTGGTAGAAATCCACGTGGGCGTTCTGACAAAAGCGCCATTTGCATGCATATCGTGTTGTTTTGCAGAAAACAACGTCCGCGTCTACCAAAAGATGCATGTGCATGCTTCAAACGTGTTTTGGCACAAATCCATGTGCGGGTGCTAAAAATAGCAGCATCGGCATGCTTTTCACGTCGTTTGGTAGAAATCCACGCGCGCGTTCTGCCAAAAGCACCATTTGCATGCATATCGTGTGGTTTTGCAGAAAACAACGTCCGTGTCTACCAAAAGATGCATGTGCATGCTTAAAACGCGTTTTGGCACAAATCCATGTGCGGGTGCTAAAAAGAGCAGCATCGGCATGTTTTTCACGTCGTTTGGTAGAAATCCACGTGCGCGTTCTGCCAAAAGCACCATTTGCATGCATATCGTGTGGTTTTGCAGACAACAACGTCCGCGTCTACCAAAAGATCCATGCGCATGCTTAAAACGCGTTTTGGCACAAATCCATGTGCGGGTGCTAAAAAGAGCAGCATCGGCATGCTTTTCTCGTCGTTTGGTAGAAATTCACGAGCGCGTTCTGCCAAAAGCACCATTTGCATGCATATCGTGTGGTTTTACAGAAAACAGCGTCCGCGTCTACCAAGAGATGCATGTGCTGCTTAAAACGCGTTTTGGCACAAATCCATGCGCGGGTGCTAAAAAGAGCAGCATTGGCATGCTTTTCACGTCGTTTGGTAGAAATCCACGTGCGCGTTCTGCCAAAAGCACCATTTGCATGCATATCGTGTGGTTTTGCAGAAAACAACGTCCGCGTCTACCAAAAGATGCATGTGCATGCTTCAAACGCGTTTTGGCACAAATCCATGTGCGGGTGCTAAAAAGAGCAGCATTGGCATGCTTTTCACGTCGTTTGGTAGAAATCCACGTGCGCGTTCTGCCAAAAGCACCATTTGCATGCATATCGTGTGGTTTTGCAGAAAACAACGCCCGCGTCTACCAAAAGATGCATGTGCATGCTTAAAAGCCTTTTGGCACAAATCCATGTGCGGGTGCTAAAAAGAGCAGCATCGGCATGCTTTTCACGTCGTTTGGTAGAAATCCACGCGCGCGTTCTGCCAAAAGCACCATTTGCATGCACATCGTGTGGTTTCGGAGAAAACAACGTCCGTGTCTACCAAAAGATGCATGTGCATGCTTAAAACGCGTTTTGGCACAAATCCATGTGCGGGTGCTAAAAAGAGCAGCATCGGCATGCTTTTTACCTCGTTTGGTAGAAATCCACGTGCGCGTTCTGCCAAAAGCACCTTTTGCATGCATATCGTGTGGTTTTGCAGAAAACAACGTCCGCGTCTACCAAAAGTAGCATGCTCATGCTTAAAACACGTTTTGGCACAAATACATGTGCGGGTGCTAAAAAGAGCAGCATCGGCATGCTTTTCACGTCGTTTGGTAGAAATCCACGTGCGCGTTCTGCCAAAAGCACCATTTGCATGCATATCGTGTGGTTTTGCAGAAAACAACGTCCGCGTCTACCAAAAGATGTATGTGCATGCTTAAAACGCGTTTTGGCACAAATCCATGTGCGGGTGCTAAAAAGAGCAGTATCGGCATGCTTTTCACGTCGTTTGGTAGAAATCCACGTGCGCGTTCTGCCAAAAGCACCATGTGCATGCATATCATGTGGTTTTGCAGAAAACAGCGTCCGCGTCTACCAAAAGATGCATGTGCATGCTTAAAACGCGTTTTGGCACAAATCCACGTACGGGTGCTAAAAAGAGCAGTATCGGCATGCTTTTCACGTCGTTTGGTAGAAATCCACGCGCGCGTTCTGCCAAAAGCACCATTTGCATGCATATCGTGTGGTTTTGCAGAAAACAACGTCCGTGTCTACCAAAAGATGCATGTGCATGCTTAAAACGCGTTTTGGCACAAATCCATGTGCGGGTGCTAAAAAGAGCAACTTCGGCAGGCTTTTCACATCGTTTGGTAGAAATCCACGCGCGCGTTCTGCCGAAAGCACCATTTGCATGCATATAGTGTGGTTTTGCAGAAAACAACGTTCGCGTCTACCAAAAGATCCATGCGCATGCTTAAAACGCGTTTTGGCACAAATCCATGTGCGGGTGCTAAAAAGAGCAGCATCGGCATGCTTTTCTCGTCGTTTGGTAGAAATTCACGAGCGCGTTCTGCCAAAAGCACCATTTGCATGCATATCGTGTGGTTTTACAGAAAACAGCGTCCGCGTCTACCAAGAGATGCATGTGCTGCTTAAAACGCGTTTTGGCACAAATCCATGCGCGGGTGCTAAAAAGAGCAGCATTGGCATGCTTTTCACGTCGTTTGGTAGAAATCCACGTGCGCGTTCTGCCAAAAGCACCATTTGCATGCATATCGTGTGGTTTTGCAGAAAACAACGTCCGCGTCTACCAAAAGATGCATGTGCATGCTTCAAACGCGTTTTGGCACAAATCCATGTGCGGGTGCTAAAAAGAGCAGCATTGGCATGCTTTTCACGTCGTTTGGTAGAAATCCACGTGCGCGTTCTGCCAAAAGCACCATTTGCATGCATATCGTGTGGTTTTGCAGAAAACAACGCCCGCGTCTACCAAAAGATGCATGTGCATGCTTAAAAGCCTTTTGGCAAAAATCCATGTGCGGGTGCTAAAAAGAGCAGCATCGGCATGCTTTTCACGTCGTTTGGTAGAAATCCACGCGCGCGTTCTGCCAAAAGCACCATTTGCATGCACATCGTGTGGTTTCGGAGAAAACAACGTCCGTGTCTACCAAAAGATGCATGTGCATGCTTAAAACGCGTTTTGGCACAAATCCATGTGCGGGTGCTAAAAAGAGCAGCATCGGCATGCTTTTTACCTCGTTTGGTAGAAATCCACGTGCGCGTTCTGCCAAAAGCACCTTTTGCATGCATATCGTGTGGTTTTGCAGAAAACAACGTCCGCGTCTACCAAAAGTAGCATGCTCATGCTTAAAACGCGTTTTGGCACAAATACATGTGCGGGTGCTAAAAAGAGCAGCATCGCCATGCTTTTCACGTCGTTTGGTAGAAATCCACGTGCGCGTTCTGCCAAAAGCACCATTTGCATGCATATCGTGTGGTTTTGCAGAAAACAACGTCCGCGTCTACCAAAAGATGTATGTGCATGCTTAAAACGCGTTTTGGCACAAATCCATGTGCGGGTGCTAAAAAGAGCAGTATCGGCATGCTTTTCACGTCGTTTGGTAGAAATCCACGTGCGCGTTCTGCCAAAAGCACCATGTGCATGCATATCATGTGGTTTTGCAGAAAACAGCGTCCGCGTCTACCAAAAGATGCATGTGCATGCTTAAAACGCGTTTTGGCACAAATCCACGTACGGGTGCTAAAAAGAGCAGTATCGGCATGCTTTTCACGTCGTTTGGTAGAAATCCACGCGCGCGTTCTGCCAAAAGCACCATTTGCATGCATATCGTGTGGTTTTGCAGAAAACAACGTCCGTGTCTACCAAAAGATGCATGTGCATGCTTAAAACGCGTTTTGGCACAAATCCATGTGCGGGTGCTAAAAAGAGCAACTTCGGCAGGCTTTTCACATCGTTTGGTAGAAATCCACGCGCGCGTTCTGCCGAAAGCACCATTTGCATGCATATAGTGTGGTTTTGCAGAAAACAACGTTCGCGTCTACCAAAAGATGCATGTGCATGCTTAAAACGCGTTTTGGCACAAATCCATGTGCGGGTGCTAAAAAGAGCAGCATCGGCATGCTTTTCACGTCGTTTGGTAGAAATTCACGTGCGCGTTCTCCCAAAAGCACCATTTGCATGCATATCGTGTGGTTTTGCAGAAAACAGCGTCCGCGTCTACCAAAAGATGCATGTGCATGCTTAAAACGCGTTTTGGCACAAATCCACGTACGGGTGCTAAAAAGAGCAGCTTCGGCATGCTTTTCACGTCGTTTGGTAGAAATCCACGCGCGCGTTCTGCCAAAAGCACCATTTGCATGCATATCGTGTGGTTTTGCAGAAAACAGCGTCCGCGTCTACCAAAAGATGCATGTGCTGCTTAAAACGCGTTTTGGCACAAATCCATGTGCGGGTGCTAAAAAGAGCAGCATTGTCATGCTTTTCACGTCGTTTGGTAGAAATCCACGTGGGCGTTCTGACAAAAGCGCCATTTGCATGCATATCGTGTTGTTTTGCAGAAAACAACGTCCGCGTCTACCAAAAGATGCATGTGCATGCTTCAAACGTGTTTTGGCACAAATCCATGTGCGGGTGCTAAAAATAGCAGCATCGGCATGCTTTTCACGTCGTTTGGTAGAAATCCACGCGCGCGTTCTGCCAAAAGCACCATTTGCATGCATATCGTGTGGTTTTGCAGAAAACAACGTCCGTGTCTACCAAAAGATGCATGTGCATGCTTAAAACGCGTTTTGGCACAAATCCATGTGCGGGTGCTAAAAAGAGCAGCATTGGCATGCTTTTCACGTCGTTTGGTAGAAATCCACGTGCGCGTTCTGCCAAAAGCACCATGTGCATGCATATCGTGTGGTTTTGCAGAAAACAGCGTCCGCGTCTACCAAAAGATTCATGTGCATGCTTAAAACGCGTTTTGGCACAAATCCACGTACGGGTGCTAAAAAGAGCAGCTTCGGCATGCTTTTCACGTCGTTTGGTAGAAATCCACGCGCGCGTTCTGCCAAAAGCACCATTTGCATGCATATCGTGTGGTTTTGCAGAAAACAACGTCCGCGTCTACCAAAACATGCATGTGCATGCTTAAAACGCGTTTTGGCACAAATCCATGTGCGGGTGCTAAAAAGAGCAGCATCGTCATGGTTTTCACGTCGTTTGGTAGAAATCCACGTGCGCGTTCTGCCAAAAGCACCATTTGCATGCATATCGTGTGGTTTTGCAGAAAACAACGTCCGCGTCTACCAAAAGATCCATGCGCATGCTCAAAACGCGTTTTGGCACAAATCCATGGGCGGGTGCTAAAAAGAGCAGCATCGGCATGTTTTTCACGTCGTTTGGTAGAAATCCACGTGCGCGTTCTGCCAAAAGCACCATTTGCATGCATATCGTGTGGTTTTGCAGAAAACAACGTCCGCGTCTACCAAAAGATCCATGCGCATGCTTAAAACGCGTTTTGGCACAAATCCATGTGCGGGTGCTAAAAAGAGCAGCATCGGCATGCTTTTCTCGTCGTTTGGTAGAAATTCACGAGCGCGTTCTGCCAAAAGCACCATTTGCATGCATATCGTGTGGTTTTGCAGAAAACAACGTCCGCGTTACCAAAAGATGCATGTGCATGCTTAAAATGCGTTTTGGCACAAATCCATGTGCGGGTGCTAAAAAGAGGAGCATCGGCATGCTTTTCACGTCGTTTGGTAGAAATCCACGTGCGCGTTCTGCCAAAAGCACCATTTGCATGCACATCGTGTGGTTTTGGAGAAAACAACGTCCGTGTCTACCAAAAGATGCATGTGCATGCTTAAAACGCGTTTTGGCACAAATCCATGTGCGGGTGCTAAAAAGAGCAGCATCGGCATGCTTTTTCCCTCGTTTGGTAGAAATCCACGTGCGCGTTCTGCCAAAAGCACCTTTTGCATGCATATCGTGTGGTTTTGCAGAAAACAACGTCCGCGTCTACCAAAAGATGTATGTGCATGCTTAAAAAGCGTTTTGGCACAAATCCATGTGCGGGTGCTAAAAAGAGCAGTATCGGCATGCTTTTCATGTCGTTTGGTAGAAATCCACGTGCGCGTTCTGCCAAAAGCACCATGTGCATGCATATCATGTGGTTTTGCAGAAAACAGCGTCCGCGTCTACCAAAAGATGCATGTGCATGCTTAAAACGCGTTTTGGCACAAATCCACGTACGGGTGCTAAAAAGAGCAGTATCGGCATGCTTTTCACGTCGTTTGGTAGAAATCCACGCGCGCGTTCTGCCAAAAGCACCATTTGCATGCATATCGTGTGGTTTTGCAGAAAACAACGTCCGTGTCTACCAAAAGATGCATGTGCATGCTTAAAACGCGTTTTGGCACAAATCCATGTGCGGGTGCTAAAAAGAGCAGCTTCGGCATGCTTTTCACATCGTTTGGTAGAAATCCACGCGCGCGTTCTGCCGAAAGCACCATTTGCATGCATATAGTGTGGTTTTGCAGAAAACAACGTTCGCGTCTACCAAAAGATGCATGTGCATGCTTAAAACGCGTTTTGGCACAAATCCATGTGCGGGTGCTAAAAAGAGCAGCATCGGCATGCTTTTCACGTCGTTTGGTAGAAATTCACGTGCGCGTTCTCCCAAAAGCACCATTTGCATGCATATTGTGTGGTTTTGCAGAAAACAACGTCCGCGTCAACCAAAATATGCATGCGCATGCTTAAAACGCGTTTTGGCACAAATCCATGTGCGGGTGCTCAAAACAGCAGCATCGGCATGCTTTTCACGTCGTTCGGTAGAAATCCACGCGCGCGTTCTGCCAAAAGCACCATTTGCATGCGTATCGTGTGGTTTTGCAGAAAACAACGTCCGCGTCTACCAAAATATGCATGTGCATGCTTAAAACGCGTTTTGGCACAAATCCATGTGCGGGTGCTAAAAAGAGCAGCTTCGGCATGCTTTTCACGTCGTTTGGTAGAAATCCACGCGCGCGTTCTGCCAAAAGCACCATTTGCATGCATATCGTGTGGTTTTGCAGAAAACAACGTCTCCGTCTACCAAAACATGCATGTGCATGCTTAAAACGCGTTTTGGCACAAATCCATGTGCGGGTGCTAAAAAGAGGAGCATCGGCATGGTTTTCACGTCGTTTGGTAGAAATCCACGTGCGCGTTCTGCCAAAAGCACCATTTGCATGCATATCGTGTGGTTTTGCAGAAAACAACGTCCGCGTCTACCAAAAGATCCATGCGCATGCTTAAAACGCGTTTTGGCACAAATCCATGTGCGGGTGCTAAAAAGAGCAGCATCGGCATGTTTTTCACGTCGTTTGGTAGAAATCCACGTGCGCGTTCTGCCAAAAGCACCATTTGCATGCATATCGTGTGGTTTTGCAGAAAACAACGTCCGCGTCTACCAAAAGATCCATGCGCATGCTTAAAACGCGTTTTGGCACAAATCCATGTGCGGGTGCTAAAAAGAGCAGCATCGGCATGCTTTTCACGTCGTTTGGTAGAAATTCACGTGCGCGTTCTGCCAAAAGCACCATTTGCATGCATATCGTGTGGTTTTGCAGAAAACAGCGTCCGCGTCTACCAAGAGATGCATGTGCTGCTTAAAACGCGTTTTGGCACAAATCCATGTGCGGGTGCTAAAAAGAGCAGCATCGGCATGCTTTTCACGTCGTTTGGTAGAAATCCACGTGCGCGTTCTGCCAAAAGCACCATTTGCATGCATATCGTGTGGTTTTGCAGAAAACAACGTCCGCGTCTACCAAAAGATGCATGTGCATGCTTCAAATGCGTTTTGGCGCAAATCCATGTGCGGGTGCTATAAAGAGCAGCATCGGCATGTTTTTCGCGTCGTTTGGTAGAAATCTACGTGCGCGTTCTGCCAAAAGCACCATTTGCATGCATATCGTGTGGTTTTGCAGAAAACAACGTCCGCGTCTACCAAAAGATGCATGTGGATGCTTAAAAGCCTTTTGGCACAAATCCATGTGCGGGTGCTAAAAAGAGCAGCATCGGCATGCTTTTCACGTCGTTTGGTAGACATTCACGTGCGCGTTCTGCCAAAAGCACCATTTGCATGCATATCGTGTGGTTTTGCAGAAAACAGCGTCCGCGTCTACCAAAAGATCCATGCACATGCTTAAAACGCGTTTTGGCACAAATCCATGTGCGGGTGCTAAAAAGAGGAGCATCGGCATGCTTTTCACGTCGTTTGGTAGAAATCCACGTGCGCGTTCTCCCAAAAGCACCATGTGCATGCATATCGTGTGGTTTTGCAGAAAACAGCGCCAGCGTCTACCAAAAGATGCATGTGCATGCTTAAAAGCCTTTTGGCACAAATCCATGTGCGGGGGCTAAAAAGAGCAGCATCGGCATGCTTTTCACGTCGTTTGGTAGAAATCCACGCGCGCGTTCTGCCAAAAGCACCATTTGCATGCATATCGTGTGGTTTTGCAGAAAACTGCGTCCGCGTCTACCAAAAGATGCATGCGCATGCTTAAAACGCGTTTTGGCACAAATCCATGTGCGGGCGCTAAAAAGAGCAGCATCGGCATGCTTTTCACGTCGTTTGGTAGAAATCCACGTGCGCGTTCTGCCAAAAGCACCTTTTGCATGCATATCGTGTGGTTTTGTAGAAAACAACGTCCGCGACTACCAAAACATGCATGTGCATGCTTAAAACGCGTTTTGGCACAAATCCATGTGCGGGTGCTAAAAAGATCAGCATTGGCATGCTTTTCACGTCGTTTGGTAGAAATCCACGTGCGCGTTCTGCCAAAAGCACCATGTGCATGCATATCGTGTGATTTTGCAGAAAACAGCGTCCGCGTCTACCAAAAGATGCATGTGCATGCTTAAAACGCGTTTTGGCACAAATCCACGTACGGGTGCTAAAAAGAGCAGTATCGGCATGCTTTTCACGTCGTTTGGTAGAAATCCACGTGCGCGTACTGCCAAAAGCACCATTTGCATGCATATCGTGTGGTTTTGCAGAAAACTGCGTCCGCGTCTACCAAAAGATGCATGCGCACGCTTAAAACGCGTTTTGGCACAAATCCATGTGCGGGTGCTAAAAAGAGCAGCTTCGGCATGCTTTTCACGTCGTTTGGTAGAAATCCACGCGCGCGTTCTGCCAAAAGCACCATTTGCATGCATATAGTGTGGTTTTGCAGAAAACAACGTCCGCGTCTACCAAAAGATGCATGTGCATGCTGAAAACGCGTTTTGGCACAAATCCATGTGCGGGTGCTAAAAAGAGCAGCATCGGCATGCTTTTCACGTCGTTTGGTAGAAATTCACGTGCGCGTTCTCCCAAAAGCACCATTTGCATGCATATCGTGTGGTTTTGCAGAAAACAACGTCCGCGTCTACCAAAATATGCATGCGCATGCTTAAAACGCGTTTTGGCACAAATCCATGTGCGGGTGCTCAAAACAGCAGCATCGGCATGCTTTTCACGTCATTCGATAGAAATCCACGCGCGCGTTCTGCCAAAAGCACCATTTGCATGCGTATCGTGTGGTCTTGCAGAAAACAACGTCCGTGTGTACCAAAAGATGCATGTGCATGCTTCAAATGCGTTTTGGCACAAATCCATGTGCGGGTGCTATAAAGAGCAGCTTCGGCATGCTTTTCACGTCGTTTGGTAGAAATCCACGTGCGCGTTCTGCCAAAAGCACCATTTGCATGCATATCGTTTGGTTTTGCAGAAAACAACGTCCGCGTCTACCAAAAGATGCATGTGGATGCTTAAAAGCCTTTTGGCACAAATCCATGTGCGGGTGCTAAAAAGAGCAGCATCGGCATGCTTTTCACGTCGTTTGGTAGAAATTCACGTGCGCGTTCTCCCAAAAGCACCATTTGCATGCATATCGTGTGGTTTTGCAGAAAACAGCGTCCGCGTCTACCAAGAGATGCATGTGCTGCTTAAAACGCGTTTTGGCACAAATCCATGTGCGGGTGCTAAAAAGAGGAGCATCGGCATGCTTTTCACGTCGTTTGGTAGAAATCCACGTGCGCGTTCTGCAAAAAGCACCACTTGCATGCATATCGTTTGGTTTTGCAGAAAACAACGTCCGCGTCTACCAAAAGATGCATGTGGATGCTTAAAAGCCTTTTGGCACAAATCCATGTGCGGGTGCTAAAAAGAGCAGCTTCGGCATGCTTTTCACGTCGTTTGGTAGAAATCCACGCGCGCGTTCTGCCAAAAGCACCATTTGCATGCATATCGTGTGGTTTTGCAGAAAACAACGTCTCCGTCTACCAAAACATGCATGTGCATGCTTAAAACGCGTTTTGGCACAAATCCATGTGCGGGTGCTAAAAAGAGGAGCATCGGCATGGTTTTCACGTCGTTTGGTAGAAATCCACGTGCGCGTTCTGCCAAAAGCACCATTTGCATGCATATCGTGTGGTTTTGCAGAAAACAACGTCCGCGTCTACCAAAAGATCCATGCGCATGCTTAAAACGCGTTTTGGCACAAATCCATGTGCGGGTGCTAAAAAAGAGCAGCATCGGCACGTTTTTCACGTCGTTTGGTAGAAATCCACGTGCGCGTTCTGCCAAAAGCACCATTTGCATGCATATCGTGTGGTTTTGCAGAAAACAACGTCCGCGTCTACCAAAAGATCCATGCGCATGCTTAAAACGCGTTTTGGCACAAATCCATGTGCGGGTGCTAAAAAGAGCAGCATCGGCATGCTTTTCACGTCGTTTGGTAGACATTCACGTGCGCGTTCTGCCAAAAGCACCATTTGCATGCATATCGTGTGGTTTTGCAGAAAACAGCGTCCGCGTCTACCAAAAGATCCATGCATATGCTTAAAACGCGTTTTGGCACAAATCCATGTGCGGGTGCTAAAAAGAGGAGCATCGGCATGCTTTTCACGTCGTTTGGTAGAAATCCACGTGCGCGTTCTCCCAAAAGCACCATGTGCATGCATATCGTGTGGTTTTGCAGAAAACAGCGCCAGCGTCTACCAAAAGATGCATGTGCATGCTTAAAAGCCTTTTGGCACAAATCCATGTGCGGGGGCTAAAAAGAGCAGCATCGGCATGCTTTTCACGTCGTTTGGTAGAAATCCACGCGCGCGTTCTGCCAAAAGCACCATTTGCATGCATATCGTGTGGTTTTGCAGAAAACTGCGTCCGCGTCTACCAAAAGATGCATGCGCATGCTTAAAACGCGTTTTGGCACAAATCCATGTGCGGGTGCTAAAAAGAGCAGCATCGGCATGCTTTTCACGTCGTTTGGTAGAAATCCACGTGCGCGTTCTGCCAAAAGCACCTTTTGCATGCATATCGTGTGGTTTTGCAGAAAACAACGTCCGCGACTACCAAAACATGCATGTGCATGCTTAAAACGCGTTTTGGCACAAATCCATGTGCGGGTGCTAAAAAGAGCAGCATTGGCATGCTTTTCACGTCGTTTGGTAGAAATCCACGTGCGCGTTCTGCCAAAAGCACCATGTGCATGCATATCGTGTGATTTTGCAGAAAACAGCGTCCGCGTCTACCAAAAGATGCATGTGCATGCTTAAAACGCGTTTTGGCACAAATCCACGTACGGGTGCTAAAAAGAGCAGTATCGGCATGCTTTTCACGTCGTTTGGTAGAAATCCACGTGCGCGTACTGCCAAAAGCACCATTTGCATGCATATCGTGTGGTTTTGCAGAAAACTGCGTCCGCGTCTACCAAAAGATGCATGCGCAAGCTTAAAACGCGTTTTGGCACAAATCCATGTGCGGGTGCTAAAAAGAGCAGCTTCGGCATGCTTTTCACGTCGTTTGGTAGAAATCCACGCGCGCGTTCTGCCAAAAGCACCATTTGCATGCATATAGTGTGGTTTTGCAGAAAACAACGTCCGCGTCTACCAAAAGATGCATGTGCATGCTGAAAACGCGTTTTGGCACAAATCCATGTGCGGGTGCTAAAAAGAGCAGCATCGGCATGCTTTTCACGTCGTTTGGTAGAAATTCACGTGCGCGTTCTCCCAAAAGCACCATTTGCATGCATATCGTGTGGTTTTGCAGAAAACAACGTCCGCGTCTACCAAAATATGCATGCGCATGCTTAAAACGCGTTTTGGCACAAATCCATGTGCGGGTGCTCAAAACAGCAGCATCGGCATGCTTTTCACGTCATTCGGTAGAAATCCACGCGCGCGTTCTGCCAAAAGCACCATTTGCATGCGTATCGTGTGGTTTTGCAGAAAACAACGTCCGTGTCTACCAAAAGATGCATGTGCATGCTTCAAATGCGTTTTGGCACAAATCCATGTGCGGGTGCTATAAAGAGCAGCTTCGGCATGCTTTTCACGTCGTTTGGTAGAAATCCACGTGCGCGTTCTGCCAAAAGCACCATTTGCATGCATATCGTTTGGTTTTGCAGAAAACAACGTCCGCGTCTACCAAAGATGCATGTGGATGCTTAAAAGCCTTTTGGCACAAATCCATGTGCGGTGCTAAAAAGAGCAGCATCGGCATGCTTTTCACGTCGTTTGGTAGAAATTCACGTGCGCGTTCTCCCAAAAGCACCATTTGCATGCATATCGTGTGGTTTTGCAGAAAACAGCGTCCGCGTCTACCAAGAGATGCATGTGCTGCTTAAAACGCGTTTTGGCACAAATCCATGTGCGGGTGCTAAAAAGAGGAGCATCGGCATGCTTTTCACGTCGTTTGGTAGAAATCCACGTGCGCGTTCTGCAAAAAGCACCACTTGCATGCATATCGTTTGGTTTTGCAGAAAACAACGTCCGCGTCTACCAAAAGATGCATGTGGATGCTTAAAAGCCTTTTGGCACAAATCCATGTGCGGGTGCTAAAAAGAGCAGCTTCGGCATGCTTTTCACGTCGTTTGGTAGAAATCCACGCGCGCGTTCTGCCAAAAGCACCATTTGCATGCATATCGTGTGGTTTTGCAGAAAACAACGTCTCCGTCTACCAAAACATGCATGTGCATGCTTAAAACGCGTTTTGGCACAAATCCATGTGCGGGTGCTAAAAAGAGGAGCATCGGCATGGTTTTCACGTCGTTTGGTAGAAATCCACGTGCGCGTTCTGCCAAAAGCACCATTTGCATGCATATCGTGTGGTTTTGCAGAAAACAACGTCCGCGTCTACCAAAAGATCCATGCGCATGCTTAAAACGCGTTTTGGCACAAATCCATGTGCGGGTGCTAAAAAGAGCAGCATCGGCACGTTTTTCACGTCGTTTGGTAGAAATCCACGTGCGCGTTCTGCCAAAAGCACCATTTGCATGCATATCGTGTGTTTTGCAGAAAACAACGTCCGCGTCTACCAAAAGATCCATGCGCATGCTTAAAAACGCGTTTTGGCACAAATCCATGTGCGGGTGCTAAAAAGAGCAGCATCGGCATGCTTTTCACGTCGTTTGGTAGAAATTCACGTGCGCGTTCTGCCAAAAGCACCATTTGCATGCATATCGTGTGGTTTTGCAGAAAACAGCGTCCGCGTCTACCAAGAGATGCATGTGCTGCTTAAAACGCGTTTTGGCACAAATCCATGTGCGGGTGCTAAAAAGAGCAGCATCGGCATGCTTTTCACGTCGTTTGGTAGAAATCCACGTGCGCGTTCTGCCAAAAGCACCATTTGCATGCATATCGTGTGGTTTTGCAGAAAACAACGTCCGCGTCTACCAAAAGATGCATGTGCATGCTTCAAATGCGTTTTGGCGCAAATCCATGTGCGGGTGCTATAAAGAGCAGCATCGGCATGTTTTTCACGTCGTTTGGTAGAAATCTACGTGCGCGTTCTGCCAAAAGCACCATTTGCATGCATATCGTGTGGTTTTGCAGAAAACAACGTCCGCGTCTACCAAAAGATGCATGTGGATGCTTAAAAGCCTTTTGGCACAAATCCATGTGCGGGTGCTAAAAAGAGCAGCATCGGCATGCTTTTCACGTCGTTTGGTAGACATTCACGTGCGCGTTCTGCCAAAAGCACCATTTGCATGCATATCGTGTGGTTTTGCAGAAAACAGCGTCCGCGTCTACCAAAAGATCCATGCACATGCTTAAAACGCGTTTTGGCACAAATCCATGTGCGGGTGCTAAAAAGAGGAGCATCGGCATGCTTTTCACGTCGTTTGGTAGAAATCCACGTGCGCGTTCTCCCAAAAGCACCATGTGCATGCATATCGTGTGGTTTTGCAGAAAACGCCAGCGTCTACCAAAAGATGCATGTGCATGCTTAAAAGCCTTTTGGCACAAATCCATGTGCGGGGGCTAAAAAGAGCAGCATCGGCATGCTTTTCACGTCCTTTGGTAGAAATCCACGCGCGCGTTCTGCCAAAAGCACCATTTGCATGCATATCGTGTGGTTTTGCAGAAAACTGCGTCCGCGTCTACCAAAAGATGCATGCGCATGCTTAAAACGCGTTTTGGCACAAATTCATGTGCGGGTGCTAAAAAGAGCAGCATCGGCATGCTTTTCACGTCGTTTGGTAGAAATCCACGTGCGCGTTCTGCCAAAAGCACCTTTTGCATGCATATCGTGTGGTTTTGCAGAAAACAACGTCCGCGACTACCAAAACATGCATGTGCATGCTTAAAACGCGTTTTGGCACAAATCCATGTGCGGGTGCTAAAAAGAGCAGCATTGGCATGCTTTTCACGTCGTTTGGTAGAAATCCACGTGCGCGTTCTGCCAAAAGCACCATGTGCATGCATATCTTGTGATTTTGCAGAAAACAGCGTCCGCGTCTACCAAAAGATGCATGTGCATGCTTCAAACGCGTTTTGGCACAAATCCACGTACGGGTGCTAAAAAGAGCAGTATCGGCATGCTTTTCACGTCGTTTGGTAGAAATCCACGTGCGCGTACTGCCAAAAGCACCATTTGCATGCATATCGTGTGGTTTTGCAGAAAACTGCGTCCGCGTCTACCAAAAGATGCATGCGCACGCTTAAAACGCGTTTTGGCACAAATCCATGTGCGGGTGCTAAAAAGAGCAGCTTCGGCATGCTTTTCACGTCGTTTGGTAGAAATCCACGCGCGCGTTCTGCCAAAAGCACCATTTGCATGCATATAGTGTGGTTTTGCAGAAAACAACGTCCGCGTCTACCAAAAGATGCATGTGCATGCTGAAAACGCGTTTTGGCACAAATCCATGTGCGGGTGCTAAAAAGAGCAGCATCGGCATGCTTTTCACGTCGTTTGGTAGAAATTCACGTGCGCGTTCTCCCAAAAGCACCATTTGCATGCATATCGTGTGGTTTTGCAGAAAACAACGTCCGCGTCTACCAAAATATGCATGCGCATGCTTAAAACGCGTTTTGGCACAAATCCATGTGCGGGTGCTCAAAACAGCAGCATCGGCATGCTTTTCACGTCATTCGGTAGAAATCCACGCGCGCGTTCTGCCAAAAGCACCATTTGCATGCGTATCGTGTGGTTTTGCAGAAAACAACGTCCGTGTCTACCAAAAGATGCATGTGCATGCTTCAAATGCGTTTTGGCACAAATCCATGTGCGGGTGCTATAAAGAGCAGCTTCGGCATGCTTTTCACGTCGTTTGGTAGAAATCCACGTGCGCGTTCTGCCAAAAGCACCATTTGCATGCATATCGTTTGGTTTTGCAGAAAACAACGTCCGCGTCTACCAAAAGATGCATGTGGATGCTTAAAAGCCTTTTGGCACAAATCCATGTGCGGGTGCTAAAAAGAGCAGCATCGGCATGCTTTTCACGTCGTTTGGTAGAAATTCACGTGCGCGTTCTCCCAAAAGCACCATTTGCATGCATATCGTGTGGTTTTGCAGAAAACAGCGTCCGCGTCTACCAAGAGATGCATGTGCTGCTTAAAACGCGTTTTGGCACAAATCCATGTGCGGGTGCTAAAAAGAGGAGCATCGGCATGCTTTTCACGTCGTTTGGTAGAAATCCACGTGCGCGTTCTGCAAAAAGCACCACTTGCATGCATATCGTTTGGTTTTGCAGAAAACAACGTCCGCGTCTACCAAAAGATGCATGTGGATGCTTAAAAGCCTTTTGGCACAAATCCATGTGCGGGTGCTAAAAAGAGCAGCATCGGCATGCTTTTCACGTCGTTTGGTAGAAATTCACGTGCGCGTTCTGCCAAAAGCACCATTTGCATGCATATCGTGTGGTTTTGCAGAAAACAGCGTCCGCGTCTACCAAGAGATGCATGTGCTGCTTAAAACGCGTTTTGGCACAAATCCATGAGCGGGTGCTAAAAAGAGGAGCATCGGCATGCTTTTCACGTCGTTTGGTAGAAATCCACGTGCGCGTTCTGCCAAAAGCACCATTTGCATGCATATCGTGTGGTTTTGCAGAAAACAACGCCAGCGTCTACCAAAAGATGCATGTGCATGCTTAAAAGCCTTTTGGCACAAATCCATGTGCGGGTGCTAAAAAGAGCAGCATCGGCATGCTTTTCACGTCGTTTGGTAGAAATTCACGTGCGCGTTCTGCCAAAAGCACCATTTGCATGCATATCGTGTGGTTTTGCAGAAAACAGCGTCCGCGTCTACCAAGAGATGCATGTGCTGCTTAAAACGCGTTTTGGCACAAATCCATGTGCGGGTGCTAAAAAGAGGAGCATCGGCATGCTTTTCACGTCGTTTGGTAGAAATCCACGTGCGCGTTCTGCAAAAAGCACCACTTGGATGCATATCGTGTGGTTTTTCAGAAAACAACGTCCGCGTCTACCAAAAGATGCATGCGCATGCTTAAAACGCGTTTTGGCACAAATCCATGTGCGGGTGCTAAAAAGAGCAGCATCGGTATGCTTTTCACGTCGTTTGGTAGAAATCCACGTGCGCGTTCTGCCAAAAGGACCATTTGCATGCATATCGTGTGGTTTTGCAGAAAACAACGTCCGCGTCTACCAAAAGATGCATGTGCATGCTTAAAACGCGTTTTGGCACAAATCCATGTGCGGGTGCCAAAAAGAGCAGCATCGGCATGCTTTTCACGTCGTTTGGTAGAAATCCACGTGCGCGTTCTGCCAAAAGCACCATTTGCATGCATATCGTGTTGTTTTGCAGAAAACAGCGTCCGCGTCTACCAAAACATGCATGTGCATGCTTAAAACGCGTTTTGGCACAAATCCATGTGCGGGTGCTAAAAAGAGCAGCATTGGCATGCTTTTCACGTCGTTTGGTAGAAATCCACGTGCGCGTTCTGCCAAAAGCACCATTTGCATGCATATCGTGTGGTTTTCCAGAAAACAACGTCTGCGTCTACCAAAAGATGCATGTGCATGCTTAAAACGCGTTTTGGCACAAATTCATGTGCGGGTGCTAAAAAGAGCAGCATCGGCAGGCTTTTCACGCGTTTGGTAGAAATCCACGTGCGCGTTCTGCCAAAAGCACCATTTGCATGCATATCGTGTGGTTTTGCAGAAAACAACGTCCGCGTCTACCAAAAGATGCATGTGCATGCTTAAAACGCGTTTTGGCGCAAATCCATGTGCGGGTGCTATAAAGAGCAGCATCGGCATGTTTTTCACGTCGTTTGGTAGAAATCTACGTGCGCGTTCTGCCAAAAGCACCATTTGCATGCATATCGTGTGGTTTTGCAGAAAACAACGTCCGCGTCTACCAAAAGATGCATGTGGATGCTTAAAAGCCTTTTGGCACAAATCCATGTGCGGGTGCTAAAAAGAGCAGCATCGGCATGCTTTTCACGTCGTTTGGTAGAAATTCACGTGCGCGTTCTGCCAAAAGCACCATTTGCATGCATATCGTGTGGTTTTGCAGAAAACAGCGTCCGCGTCTACCAAAAGATCCATGCACATGCTTAAAACGCGTTTTGGCACAAATCCATGTGCGGGTGCTAAAAAGAGGAGCATCGGCATGCTTTTCACGTCGTTTGGTAGAAATCCACGTGCGCGTTCTCCCAAAAGCACCATTTGCATGCATATCGTGTGGTTTTGCAGAAAACAACGCCAGCGTCTACCAAAAGATGCATGTGCATGCTTAAAAGCCTTTTGGCACAAATCCATGTGCGGGGGCTAAAAAGAGCAGCATCGGCATGCTTTTCACGTCGTTTGGTAGAAATCCACGCGCGCGTTCTGCCAAAAGCACCATTTGCATGCATATCGTGTGGTTTTGCAGAAAACTGCGTCCGCGTCTACCAAAAGATGCATGCGCATGCTTAAAACGCGTTTTGGCACAAATCCATGTGCGGGTGCTAAAAAGAGCAGCATCGGCATGCTTTTCACGTCGTTTGGTAGAAATCCACGTGCGCGTTCTGCCAAAAGCACCTTTTGCATGCATATCGTGTGGTTTTGCAGAAAACAACGTCCGCGACTACCAAAACATGCATGTGCATGCTTAAAACGCGTTTTGGCACAAATCCATGTGCGGGTGCTAAAAAGAGCAGCATTGGCATGCTTTTCACGTCGTTTGGTAGAAATCCACGTGCGCGTTCTGCCAAAAGCACCATGTGCATGCATATCGTGTGATTTTGCAGAAAACAGCGTCCGCGTCTACCAAAAGATGCATGTGCATGCTTAAAACGCGTTTTGGCACAAATCCACGTACGGGTGCTAAAAAGAGCAGTATCGGCATGCTTTTCACGTCGTTTGGTAGAAATCCACGTGCGCGTACTGCCAAAAGCACCATTTGCATGCATATAGTGTGGTTTTGCAGAAAACAACGTCCGCGTCTACCAAAAGATGCATGTGCATGCTGAAAACGCGTTTTGGCACAAATCCATGTGCGGGTGCTAAAAAGAGCAGCATCGGCATGCTTTTCACGTCGTTTGGTAGAAATTCACGTGCGCGTTCTCCCAAAAGCACCATTTGCATGCATATCGTGTGGTTTTGCAGAAAACAACGTCCGCGTCTACCAAAATATGCATGCGCATGCTTAAAACGCGTTTTGGCACAAATCCATGTGCGGGTGCTCAAAACAGCAGCATCGGCATGCTTTTCACGTCATTCGGTAGAAATCCACGCGCGCGTTCTGCCAAAAGCACCATTTGCATGCGTATCGTGTGGTTTTGCAGAAAACAACGTCCGTGTCTACCAAAGATGCATGTGCATGCTTCAAATGCGTTTTGGCACAAATCCATGTGCGGTTGCTATAAAGAGCAGCTTCGGCATGCTTTTCACGTCGTTTGGTAGAAATCCACGTGCGCGTTCTGCCAAAAGCACCATTTGCATGCATATCGTTTGGTTTTGCAGAAAACAACGTCCGCGTCTACCAAAAGATGCATGTGGATGCTTAAAAGCCTTTTGGCACAAATCCATGTGCGGGTGCTAAAAAGAGCAGCATCGGCATGCTTTTCACGTCGTTTGGTAGAAATTCACGTGCGCGTTCTCCCAAAAGCACCATTTGCATGCATATCGTGTGGTTTTGCAGAAAACAGCGTCCGCGTCTACCAAGAGATGCATGTGCTGCTTAAAACGCGTTTTGGCACAAATCCATGTGCGGGTGCTAAAAAGAGGAGCATCGGCATGCTTTTCACGTCGTTTGGTAGAAATCCACGTGCGCGTTCAGCAAAAAGCACCACTTGCATGCATATCGTTTGGTTTTGCAGAAAACAACGTCCGCGTCTACCAAAAGATGCATGTGGATGCTTAAAAGCCTTTTGGCACAAATCCATGTGCGGGTGCTAAAAAGAGCAGCATCGGCATGCTTTTCACGTCGTTTGGTAGAAATTCACGTGCGCGTTCTGCCAAAAGCACCATTTGCATGCATATCGTGTGGTTTTGCAGAAAACAGCGTCCGCGTCTACCAAGAGATGCATGTGCTGCTTAAAACGCGTTTTGGCACAAATCCATGTGCGGGTGCTAAAAAGAGGAGCATCGGCATGCTTTTCACGTCGTTTGGTAGAAATTCACGTGCGCGTTCTGCAAAAAGCACCACTTGCATGCATATCGTGTGGTTTTTCAGAAAACAACGTCCGCGTCTACCAAAAGATACATGCGCATGCTTAAAACGCGTTTTGGCACAAATCCATGTGCGGGTGCTAAAAAGAGCAGCATCGGTATGCTTTTCACGTCGTTTGGTAGAAATCCACGTGCGCGTTCTGCCAAAAGGACCATTTGCATGCATATCGTGTGGTTTTGCAGAAAACAACGTCCGCGTCTACCAAAAGATGCATGTGCATGCTTAAAACGCGTTTTGGCACAAATCCATGTGCGGGTGCCAAAAAGAGCAGCATCGGCATGCTTTTCACGTCGTTTGGTAGAAATCCACCTGCGCGTTCTGCCAAAAGCACCATTTGCATGCATATCGTGTTGTTTTGCAGAAAACAGCGTCCGCGTCTACCAAAACATGCATGTGCATGCTTAAAACGCGTTTTGGCACAAATCCATGTGCGGGTGCTAAAAAGAGCAGCATTGGCATGCTTTTCACGTCGTTTGGTAGAAATCCACGTGCGCGTTCTGCCAAAAGCACCATTTGCATGCATATCGTGTGGTTTTCCAGAAAACAACGTCTGCGTCTACCAAAAGATGCATGTGCATGCTTAAAACGCGTTTTGGCACAAATTCATGTGCGGGTGCTAAAAAGAGCAGCATCGGCAGGCTTTTCACGCGTTTGGTAGAAATCCACGTGCGCGTTCTGCCAAAAGCACCATTTGCATGCATATCGTGTGGTTTTGCAGAAAACAACGTCCGCGTCTACCAAAAGATCCATGCGCATGCTTAAAACGCGTTCTGGCACAAATCCATGTGCGGGTGCTAAAAAGAGCAGCATCGGCATGTTTTTCACGTCGTTTGGTAGAAATCCACGTGCGCGTTCTCCCAAAAGCACCATTTGCATGCATATCGTGTGGTTTTGCAGAAAACAACGTCCGCGTCTACGAAAATATGCATGCGCATGCTTAAAACACGTTTTGGCACAAATCCATGTGCGGGTGCTAAAAAGAGCAGCATCGGCATGGTTTTCACGTCGATTGGTACAAATTCACGTGCGCGTTCTGCCAAAAGCACCATTTGCATGCATATCGTGTGGTTTTCCAGAAAACAACGTCTGCGTCTACTAAAAGATGCATGTGCATGCTTAAAACGCGTTTTGGCACAAATCCATGTGCGGGTGCTAAAAAGAGCAGCATCGGCATGCTTTTCACGCGTTTGGTAGAAATCCACGTGCGCGTTCTGCCAAAAGCACCATTTGCATGCATATCGTGTGGTTTTGCAGAAAACAACGTCCGCGTCTACCAAAAGATCCATGCGCATGCTTAAAACGCGTTCTGGCACAAATCCATGTGCGTTTGCTAAAAAGAGCAGCATCGGCATGTTTTTCACGTCGTTTGGTAGAAATCCACGTGCGCTTTCTGCCAAAAGCACCATTTGCATGCATATCGTGTGGTTTTGCAGAAAACAGCGTCCGCGTCTACCAAAAGATGCATGTGCATGCTTAAAACGCGTTTTGGCACAAATCCATGTGCGGGTGCTAAAAAGAGCAGCATCGGCATGCTTTTCACGTCGTTTGGTAGAAATCCACGTGCGCGTTCTGCCAAAAGCACCATTTGCATGCATATCGCGTGGTTTTGCAGAAATCAACGTCCGCGTCTGCCAAAAGATCCATGCACATGCTTAAAACTTGTTTTGGCACAAATCCATGTGCGGGTGCTAAAAAGAGCAGCATTGGCATGCTTTTCACGTCGTTTGGTAGAAATCCACGTGCGCGTTCTCCCAAAAGCACCATTTGCATGCATATCGTGTGGTTTTGCAGAAAACAACGTCGGCGTCTACCAAAACATGCATGCGCATGCTTAAAACGCGTTTTGGCACAAATCTATGTGCGGGTGCTCAAAAGAGCAGCATCGGCATGCTTTTCACGTCGTTTGGTAGAAATCCACGCGCGCGTTGTGCCAAAAGCACCATTTGCATGCATATCGTGTGGTTTTGCAGAAAACTGCGTCCGCGTCTACCAAAAGATGCATGCGCATGCTTAAAACGCGTTTTGGCACAAATCCATGTGCGGGTGCTAAAAAGAGCAGCATCGGCATGCTTTTCACGTCGTTTGGTAGAAATCCACGTGCGCGTTCTGCCAAAAGCACCATTTGCATGCATATCGTGTGGTTTTGCAGAAAACAACGTCCGCGTCTACCAAAAGATGTATGTGCATGCTTAAAACGCGTTTTGGCACAAATCCATGTGCGGGTGCTAAAAAGAGCAGTATCGGCATGCTTTTCACGTCGTTTGGTAGAAATCCACGTGCGCGTTCTGCCAAAAGCACCATTTGCATGCATATCGTGTGGTTTTGCAGAAAACAGCGTCCGCGTCTACCAAAAGATGCATGTGCATGCTTAAAACGCGTTTTGGCGCAAATCCATGTGCGGGTGCTAAAAAGAGCAGCATTGGCATGCTTTTCACGTCGTTTGGTAGAAATCCACGTGCGCGTTCTGCCAAAAGCACCATGTGCATGCATATCGTGTGGTTTTGCAGAAAACAGCGTCCGCGTCTACCAAAAGATGCATGTGCATGCTTAAAACGCGTTTTGGCACAAATCCACGTACGGGTGCTAAAAAGAGCAGTATCGGCATGCTTTTCACGTCGTTTGGTAGAAATTCACGTGCGCGTTCTGCCAGAAGCACCATTTGCATGCATATCGTGTGGTTTTGCAGAAAACTGCGTCCGCGTCTACCAAAAGATGCATGCGCATGCTTAAAACGCGTTTTGGCACAAATCCATGCGCGGGTGCTAAAAAGAGCAGCATCGGCATGCTTTTCACGTCGTTTGGTAGAAATCCACGTGCGCGTTCTGCCAAAAGCACCATTTGCATGCATATCGTGTGGTTTTGCAGAAAACAACGTCCGCGTCTACCAAAAGATGCATGTGCATGCTTAAAACGCGTTTTGGCACAAATCCATGTGCGGGTGCTAAAAACAGCAGCATCGGCATGCTTTTCACGTCGTTTGGTAGAAATCCACGTGCGCGTTCTGCCAAAAGCACCATTTGCATGCATATCGTGTGGTTTTGCAGAAAACAACGTCGGCGTCTACCAAAACATGCATGCGCATGCTTAAAACGCGTTTTGGCACAAATCTATGTGCGGGTGCTCAAAAGAGCAGCATCGGCATGCTTTTCACGTCGTTTGGTAGAAATCCACGCGCGCGTTGTGCCAAAAGCACCATTTGCATGCATATCGTGTGGTTTTGCAGAAAACAACGTCCGTGTCTACCAAAAGATACATGTGCATGCTTAAAACGCGTTTTGGCACAAATCCATGTGCGGGTGCTAAAAACAGCAGCATCGGCATGCTTTTCACGTCGTTTGGTAGAAATCCACGTGCGCGTTCTGCCAAAAGCACCATTTGCATGCATATCGTGTGGTTTTGCAGAAAACAACGTCGGCGTCTACCAAAACATGCATGCGCATGCTTAAAACGCGTTTTGGCACAAATCTATGTGCGGGTGCTCAAAAGAGCAGCATCGGCATGCTTTTCACGTCGTTTGGTAGAAATCCACGCGCGCGTTGTGCCAAAAGCACCATTTGCATGCATATCGTGTGGTTTTGCAGAAAACAACGTCCGTGTCTACCAAAAGATACATGTGCATGCTTAAAACGCGTTTTGGCACAAATCCATGTGCGGGTACTAAAAAGAGCAGCTTCGGCATGCTTTTCACGTCGTTTGGTAGAAATTCACGCGCGCGTTCTGCCAAAAGCACCATTTGCATGCATATCGTGTGGTTTTGCAGAAAACAACGTCCGCGTCTACCAAAAGATGCATGTGCATGCTTAAAACGCGTTTTGGCACAAATCCATGTGCGGGTGCTAAAAAGAGCAGCATCGGCATGTTTTTCACGTCGTTTGGTAGAAATCCACGTGCGCGTTCTGCCAAAAGCACCATTTGCATGCATATCGTGTGGTTTTGCAGAAAACAGCATCTGCGTCTACCAAAAGATGCATGTGCATGCTTAAAACGCGTTTTGGCACAAATCCATGTGCGGGTGCTAAAAAGAGCAGCATTGGCATGTTTTTCACGTCGTTTGGTAGAAATCCACGTGCGCGTTCTCCAAAAAGCACCATTTGCATGCATATCGTGTGGTTTTGCAGAAAACAACGTCCGCGTCTACGAAAATATGCATGCGCATGCTTAAAACGCGTTTTGGCACAAATCCATGTGCGGGTGCTAAAAAGAGCAGCATCGGCATGGTTTTCACGTCGATTGGTACAAATTCACGTGCGCGTTCTGCCAAAAGCACCATTTGCATGCATATCGTGTGGTTTTGCAGAAAACAGCATCTGCGTCTACCAAAAGATGCATGTGCATGCTTAAAACGCGTTTTGGCACAAATCCATGTGCGGGTGCTAAAAAGAGCAGCATCGGCATGCTTTTCACGCGTTTGGTAGAAATCCACGTGCGCGTTCTGCCAAAAGCACCATTTGCATGCATATCGTGTGGTTTTGCAGAAAACAACGTCCGCGTCTACCAAAAGATCCATGCGCATGCTTAAAACGCGTTCTGGCACAAATCCATGTGCGGTTGCTAAAAAGAGCAGCATCGGCATGTTTTTCACGTCGTTTGGTAGAAATCCACGTGCGCTTTCTGCCAAAAGCACCATTTGGATGCATATCGTGTGGTTTTGCAGAAAACAACGTCCGCGTCTACCAAAAGATGTATGTGCATGCTTAAAACGCGTTTTGGCACAAATCCATGTGCGGGTGCTAAAAAGAGCAGTATCGGCATGCTTTTCACGTCGTTTGGTAGAAATCCACGTGCGCGTTCTGCCAAAAGCACCATTTGCATGCATATCGTGTGGTTTTGCAGAAAACAGCGTCCGCGTCTACCAAAAGATGCATGTGCATGCTTAAAACGCGTTTTGGCGCAAATCCATGTGCGGGTGCTAAAAAGAGCAGCATTGGCATGCTTTTCACGTCGTTTGGTAGAAATCCACGTGCGCGTTCTGCCAAAAGCACCATGTGCATGCATATCGTGTGGTTTTGCAGAAAACAGCGTCCGCGTCTACCAAAAGATGCATGTGCATGCTTAAAACGCGTTTTGGCACAAATCCACGTACGGGTGCTAAAAAGAGCAGTATCGGCATGCTTTTCACGTCGTTTGGTAGAAATCCACGTGCGCGTTCTGCCAAAAGCACCATTTGCATGCATATCGTGTGGTTTTGCAGAAAACTGCGTCCGCGTCTACCAAAAGATGCATGCGCATGCTTAAAACGCGTTTTGGCACAAATCCATGTGCGGGTGCTAAAAAGAGCAGCATCGGCATGCTTTTCACGTCGTTTGGTAGAAATCCACGTGCGCGTTCTGCCAAAAGCACCCTTTGCATGCATATCGTGTGGTTTTGCAGAAAACAACGTCCGCGTCTACCAAAAGATGCATGTGCATGCTTAAAACGCGTTTTGGCACAAATCCATGTGCGGGTGCTAAAAAGAGCAGCATCGGCATGCTTTTCACGTCGTTTGGTAGAAATCCACGTGCGCGTTCTGCCAAAAGCACCATTTGCATGCATATCGTGTGGTTTTGCAGAAAACAACGTCGGCGTCTACCAAAACATGCATGCGCATGCTTAAAACGCGTTTTGGCACAAATCTATGTGCGGGTGCTCAAAAGAGCAGCATCGGCATGCTTTTCACGTCGTTTGGTAGAAATCCACGCGCGCGTTGTGCCAAAAGCACCATTTGCATGCATATCGTGTGGTTTTGCAGAAAACAACGTCCGTGTCTACCAAAAGATACATGTGCATGCTTAAAACGCGTTTTGGCACAAATCCATGTGCGGGTACTAAAAAGAGCAGCTTCGGCATGCTTTTCACGTCGTTTGGTAGAAATTCACGCGCGCGTTCTGCCAAAAGCACCATTTGCATGCATATCGTGTGGTTTTGCAGAAAACAACGTCCGCGTCTACCAAAAGATGCATGTGCATGCTTAAAACGCGTTTTGGCACAAATCCATGTGCGGGTGCTAAAAAGAGCAGCATCGGCATGCTTTTCACGTCGTTTGGTAGAAATCCACGTGCGCGTTCTGCCAAAAGCCCCATTTGCATGCATATCGTGTGGTTTTGCAGAAAACAACGTCCGCGTCTACCAAAAGATGCATATGCATGCTTAAAACGCGTTTTGGCACAAGTCCATGTGCGGGTGCTAAAAAGAGCAGCATCGGCATGCTTTTCACGTCGTTTGGTAGAAATCCACGTGCGCATTCAGCCAAAAGCACCATTTGCATGCATATCGTGTGGTTTTGCAGAAAACAACGTCCGCGTCTACCAAAATTTGCATGCGCATGCTTAAAACGCGTTTTGGCACAAATCCATGTACGGGTGCTAAAAAGAGCAGCATCGGCATGTTTTTCACGTCGTTTGGTAGAAATCCACGTGCGCGTTCTGCCAAAAGCACCATTTGCATGCATATCGTGTGGTTTTGCAGAAAACAACGTCCGCGTCTACCAGAAGATCCATGCGCATGCTTAAAACGCGTTTTGGCACAAACCCATGTGCGGGTGCTAAAAAGAGCAGCATCGGCATGTTTTTCACGTCGTTTGGTAGAAATCCACGTGCGCGTTCTGCCAAAAGCACCATTTGCATGCATATGGTGTGGTTTTCCAGAAAACAGCGTCCGCGTCTACCAAAAGATGCATGTGCATGCTTAAAACGCGTTTTGGCACAAATCCCTGTGCGGGTGCTAAAAAGAGCAGCATTGGCATGCTTTTCACGTCGTTTGGTGGAAATCCACGTGCGCGTTCTGCCAAAAGCAGCATTTGCATGCATATCGTGTGGTTTTGCAGAAAACAACGTCCGCGTCTACCAAAAGATGCGTGTGCATGCTTAAAACGTGTTTTGGCACAAATCCATGGGCGAGTGCTAAAAAGAGCAGCATCGGCATGCTTTTCACGTCGTTTGGTAGAAATCCACGCGCGCGTTCTGCCAAAAGCACCATTTGCATGCATATCGTGTGGTTTTGCCGAAAACAACGTCCGCGTCTACCAAAAGATGCATGTGCATGCTTAAAACGCGTTTTGGCACAAATCGCTGTGCGGGTGCTAAAAAGAGCAGCATCGGCATGCTTTTCACGTCGTTTGGTAGAAATCCACGTGCGCCTTCTGCCAAAAGCACCATTTGCATGCATATCGTGTGGTTTTGCAGAAAACAGCGTCCGCGTCTACCAAAAGATGCATGTGCATGCTTAAAACGCGTTTTGGCACAAATCCATGTGCGGGTGCTAAAAAGAGCAGCATTGGCATGCTTTTCGCGTCGTTTGGTAGAAATCCACGTGCGCGTTCTGCCAAAAGCACCATTTGCATGCATATCGTATGGATTTGCAGAAAACAGCGTCCACGTCTACCAAAAGATGCATGTGCATGCTTAAAACGCGTTTTGGCACAAATACATGTGCGGGTGCTAAAAAGAGCAGCATTGGCATGCTTTTCACGTCGTTTGGTAGAAATCCACGCGCGCGTTGTGCCAAAAGCACCATTTGCATGCATATCGTGTGGTTTTGCAGAAAACTGCGTCCGCGTCTACCAAAAGATGCATGCGCATGCTTAAAACGCGTTTTGGCACAAATCCATGTGCGGGTGCTAAAAAGAGCAGCATCGGCATGCTTTTCACGTCGTTTGGTAGAAATCCACGTGCGCGTTCTGCCAAAAGCACCATTTGCATGCATATCGTGTGGTTTTGCAGAAAACAACGTCCGCGTCTACCAAAAGATGTATGTGCATGCTTAAAACGCGTTTTGGCACAAATCCATGTGCGGGTGCTAAAAAGAGCAGTATCGGCATGCTTTTCACGTCGTTTGGTAGAAATCCACGTGCGCGTTCTGCCAAAAGCACCATTTGCATGCATATCGCGTGGTTTTGCAGAAAACAGCGTCCGCGTCTACCAAAAGATGCATGTGCATGCTTAAAACGCGTTTTGGCGCAAATCCATGTGCGGGTGCTAAAAAGAGCAGCATTGGCATGCTTTTCACGTCGTTTGGTAGAAATCCACGTGCGCGTTCTGCCAAAAGCACCATGTGCATGCATATCGTGTGGTTTTGCAGAAAACAGCGTCCGCGTCTACCAAAAGATGCATGTGCATGCTTAAAACGCGTTTTGGCACAAATCCACGTACGGGTGCTAAAAAGAGCAGTATCGGCATGCTTTTCACGTCGTTTGGTAGAAATTCACGTGCGCGTTCTGCCAGAAGCACCATTTGCATGCATATCGTGTGGTTTTGCAGAAAACTGCGTCCGCGTCTACCAAAAGATGCATGCGCATGCTTAAAACGCGTTTTGGCACAAATCCATGCGCGGGTGCTAAAAAGAGCAGCATCGGCATGCTTTTCACGTCGTTTGGTAGAAATCCACGTGCGCGTTCTGCCAAAAGCACCATTTGCATGCATATCGTGTGGTTTTGCAGAAAACAACGTCCGCGTCTACCAAAAGATGCATGTGCATGCTTAAAGCGCGTTTTGGCACAAATCCATGTGCGGGTGCTAAAAAGAGCAGCATCGGCATGCTTTTCACGTCGTTTGGTAGAAATCCACGTGCGCGTTCTGCCAAAAGCACCATTTGCATGCATATCGTGTGGTTTTGCAGAAAACAACGTCGGCGTCTACCAAAACATGCATGCGCATGCTTAAAACGCGTTTTGGCACAAATCTATGTGCGGGTGCTCAAAAGAGCAGCATCGGCATGCTTTTCACGTCGTTTGGTAGAAATCCACGCGCGCGTTGTGCCAAAAGCACCATTTGCATGCATATCGTGTGGTTTTGCAGAAAACAACGTCCGTGTCTACCAAAAGATACATGTGCATGCTTAAAACGCGTTTTGGCACAAATCCATGTGCGGGTACTAAAAAGAGCAGCTTCGGCATGCTTTTCACGTCGTTTGGTAGAAATTCACGCGCGCGTTCTGCCAAAAGCACCATTTGCATGCATATCGTGTGGTTTTGCAGAAAACAACGTCCGCGTCTACCAAAAGATGCATGTGCATGCTTAAAACGCGTTTTGGCACAAATCCATGTGCGGGTGCTAAAAAGAGCAGCATCGGCATGCTTTTCACGTCGTTTGGTAGAAATCCACGTGCGCGTTCTGCCAAAAGCCCCATTGCATGCATATCGTGTGGTTTTGCAGAAAACAACGTCCGCGTCTACCAAAAGATGCATGTGCATGCTTAAAACGCGTTTTGGCACAAGTCCATGTGCGGGTGCTAAAAAGAGCAGCATCGGCATGCTTTTCACGTCGTTTGGTAGAAATCCACGTGCGCATTCAGCCAAAAGCACCATTTGCATGCATATCGTGTGGTTTTGCAGAAAACAACGTCCGCGTCTACCAAAATTTGCATGCGCATGCTTAAAACGCGTTTTGGCACAAATCCATGTACGGGTGCTAAAAAGAGCAGCATCGGCATGTTTTTCACGTCGTTTGGTAGAAATCCACGTGCGCGTTCTGCCAAAAGCACCATTTGCATGCATATCGTGTGGTTTTGCAGAAAACAACGTCCGCGTCTACCAGAAGATCCATGCGCATGCTTAAAACGCGTTTTGGCACAAACCCATGTGCGGGTGCTAAAAAGAGCAGCATCGGCATGTTTTTCACGTCGTTTGGTAGAAATCCACGTGCGCGTTCTGCCAAAAGCACCATTTGCATGCATATGGTGTGGTTTTCCAGAAAACAGCGTCCGCGTCTACCAAAAGATGCATGTGCATGCTTAAAACGCGTTTTGGCACAAATCCCTGTGCGGGTGCTAAAAAGAGCAGCATCGGCATGTTTTTCACGTCGTTTGGTAGAAATCCACGTGCGCGTTCTGCCAAAAGCACCATTTGCATGCATATCGTGTGGTTTTGCAGAAAACAGCATCTGCGTCTACCAAAAGATGCATGTGCATGCTTAAAACGCGTTTTGGCACAAATCCATGTGCGGGTGCTAAAAAGAGCAGCATTGGCATGCTTTTCACGTCGTTTGGTAGAAATCCACGTGCGCCTTCTGCCAAAAGCACCATTTGCATGCATATCGTGTGGTTTTGCAGAAAACAGCGTCCGCGTCTACCAAAAGATGCATGTGCATGCTTAAAACGCGTTTTGGCACAAATCCATGTGCGGGTGCTAAAAAGAGCAGCATTGGCATGCTTTTCGCGTCGTTTGGTAGAAATCCACGTGCGCGTTCTGCCAAAAGCACCATTTGCATGCATATCGTATGGATTTGCAGAAAACAGCGTCCACGTCTACCAAAAGATGCATGTGCATGCTTAAAACGCGTTTTGGCACAAATACATGTGCGGGTGCTAAAAAGAGCAGCATTGGCATGCTTTTCACGTCGTTTGGTAGAAATCCACGCGCGCGTTGTGCCAAAAGCACCATTTGCATGCATATCGTGTGGTTTTGCAGAAAACTGCGTCCGCGTCTACCAAAAGATGCATGCGCATGCTTAAAACGCGTTTTGGCACAAATCCATGTGCGGGTGCTAAAAAGAGCAGCATCGGCATGCTTTTCACGTCGTTTGGTAGAAATCCACGTGCGCGTTCTGCCAAAAGCACCATTTGCATGCATATCGTGTGGTTTTGCAGAAAACAACGTCCGCGTCTACCAAAAGATGTATGTGCATGCTTAAAACGCGTTTTGGCACAAATCCATGTGCGGGTGCTAAAAAGAGCAGTATCGGCATGCTTTTCACGTCGTTTGGTAGAAATCCACGTGCGCGTTCTGCCAAAAGCACCATTTGCATGCATATCGTGTGGTTTTGCAGAAAACAGCGTCCGCGTCTACCAAAAGATGCATGTGCATGCTTAAAACGCGTTTTGGCGCAAATCCATGTGCGGGTGCTAAAAAGAGCAGCATTGGCATGCTTTTCACGTCGTTTGGTAGAAATCCACGTGCGCGTTCTGCCAAAAGCACCATGTGCATGCATATCGTGTGGTTTTGCAGAAAACAGCGTCCGCGTCTACCAAAAGATGCATGTGCATGCTTAAAACGCGTTTTGGCACAAATCCACGTACGGGTGCTAAAAAGAGCAGTATCGGCATGCTTTTCACGTCGTTTGGTAGAAATTCACGTGCGCGTTCTGCCAGAAGCACCATTTGCATGCATATCGTGTGGTTTTGCAGAAAACTGCGTCCGCGTCTACCAAAAGATGCATGCGCATGCTTAAAACGCGTTTTGGCACAAATCCATGCGCGGGTGCTAAAAAGAGCAGCATCGGCATGCTTTTCACGTCGTTTGGTAGAAATCCACGTGCGCGTTCTGCCAAAAGCACCATTTGCATGCATATCGTGTGGTTTTGCAGAAAACAACGTCCGCGTCTACCAAAAGATGCATGTGCATGCTTAAAACGCGTTTTGGCACAAATCCATGTGCGGGTGCTAAAAAGAGCAGCATCGGCATGCTTTTCACGTCGTTTGGTAGAAATCCACGTGCGCGTTCTGCCAAAAGCACCATTTGCATGCATATCGTGTGGTTTTGCAGAAAACAACGTCGGCGTCTACCAAAACATGCATGCGCATGCTTAAAACGCGTTTTGGCACAAATCTATGTGCGGGTGCTCAAAAGAGCAGCATCGGCATGTTTTTCACGTCGTTTGGTAGAAATCCACGTGCGCGTTCTGCCAAAAGCACCATTTGCATGCATATGGTGTGGTTTTCCAGAAAACAGCGTCCGCGTCTACCAAAAGATGCATGTGCATGCTTAAAACGCGTTTTGGCACAAATCCCTGTGCGGGTGCTAAAAAGAGCAGCATTGGCATGCTTTTCACGTCGTTTGGTGGAAATCCACGTGCGCGTTCTGCCAAAAGCACCATTTGCATGCATATCGTGTGGTTTTGCAGAAAACAACGTCCGCGTCTACCAAAAGATGCGTGTGCATGCTTAAAACGTGTTTTGGCACAAATCCATGGGCGAGTGCTAAAAAGAGCAGCATCGGCATGCTTTTCACGTCGTTTGGTAGAAATCCACGCGCGCGTTCTGCCAAAAGCACCATTTGCATGCATATCGTGTGGTTTTGCCGAAAACAACGTCCGCGTCTACCAAAAGATGCATGTGCATGCTTAAAACGCGTTTTGGCACAAATCGCTGTGCGGGTGCTAAAAAGAGCAGCATCGGCATGCTTTTCACGTCGTTTGGTAGAAATCCACGTGCGCCTTCTGCCAAAAGCACCATTTGCATGCATATCGTGTGGTTTTGCAGAAAACAGCGTCCGCGTCTACCAAAAGATGCATGTGCATGCTTAAAACGCGTTTTGGCACAAATCCATGTGCGGGTGCTAAAAAGAGCAGCATTGGCATGCTTTTCGCGTCGTTTGGTAGAAATCCACGTGCGCGTTCTGCCAAAAGCACCATTTGCATGCATATCGTATGGATTTGCAGAAAACAGCGTCCACGTCTACCAAAAGATGCATGTGCATGCTTAAAACGCGTTTTGGCACAAATACATGTGCGGGTGCTAAAAAGAGCAGCATTGGCATGCTTTTCACGTCGTTTGGTAGAAATCCACGCGCGCGTTGTGCCAAAAGCACCATTTGCATGCATATCGTGTGATTTTGCAGAAAACTGCGTCCGCGTCTACCAAAAGATGCATGCGCATGCTTAAAACGCGTTTTGGCACAAATCCATGTGCGGGTGCTAAAAAGAGCAGCATCGGCATGCTTTTCACGTCGTTTGGTAGAAATCCACGTGCGCGTTCTGCCAAAAGCACCATTTGCATGCATATCGTGTGGTTTTGCAGAAAACAACGTCCGCGTCTACCAAAAGATGTATGTGCATGCTTAAAACGCGTTTTGGCACAAATCCATGTGCGGGTGCTAAAAAGAGCAGTATCGGCATGCTTTTCACGTCGTTTGGTAGAAATCCACGTGCGCGTTCTGCCAAAAGCACCATTTGCATGCATATCGTGTGGTTTTGCAGAAAACAGCGTCCGCGTCTACCAAAAGATGCATGTGCATGCTTAAAACGCGTTTTGGCGCAAATCCATGTGCGGGTGCTAAAAAGAGCAGCATTGGCATGCTTTTCACGTCGTTTGGTAGAAATCCACGTGCGCGTTCTGCCAAAAGCACCATGTGCATGCATATCGTGTGGTTTTGCAGAAAACAGCGTCCGCGTCTACCAAAAGATGCATATGCATGCTTAAAACGCGTTTTGGCACAAATCCACGTACGGGTGCTAAAAAGAGCAGTATCGGCATGCTTTTCACGTCGTTTGGTAGAAATTCACGTGCGCGTTCTGCCAGAAGCACCATTTGCATGCATATCGTGTGGTTTTGCAGAAAACTGCGTCCGCGTCTACCAAAAGATGCATGCGCATGCTTAAAACGCGTTTTGGCACAAATCCATGCGCGGGTGCTAAAAAGAGCAGCATCGGCATGCTTTTCACGTCGTTTGGTAGAAATCCACGTGCGCGTTCTGCCAAAAGCACCATTTGCATGCATATCGTGTGGTTTTGCAGAAAACAACGTCCGCGTCTACCAAAAGATGCATGTGCATGCTTAAAACGCGTTTTGGCACAAATCCATGTGCGGGTGCTAAAAACAGCAGCATCGGCATGCTTTTCACGTCGTTTGGTAGAAATCCACGTGCGCGTTCTGCCAAAAGCACCATTTGCATGCATATCGTGTGGTTTTGCAGAAAACAACGTCGGCGTCTACCAAAACATGCATGCGCATGCTTAAAACGCGTTTTGGCACAAATCTATGTGCGGGTGCTCAAAAGAGCAGCATCGGCATGCTTTTCACGTCGTTTGGTAGAAATCCACGCGCGCGTTGTGCCAAAAGCACCATTTGCATGCATATCGTGTGGTTTTGCAGAAAACAACGTCCGTGTCTACCAAAAGATACATGTGCATGCTTAAAACGCGTTTTGGCACAAATCCATGTGCGGGTGCTAAAAACAGCAGCATCGGCATGCTTTTCACGTCGTTTGGTAGAAATCCACGTGCGCGTTCTGCCAAAAGCACCATTTGCATGCATATCGTGTGGTTTTGCAGAAAACAACGTCGGCGTCTACCAAAACATGCATGCGCATGCTTAAAACGCGTTTTGGCACAAATCTATGTGCGGGTGCTCAAAAGAGCAGCATCGGCATGCTTTTCACGTCGTTTGGTAGAAATCCACGCGCGCGTTGTGCCAAAAGCACCATTTGCATGCATATCGTGTGGTTTTGCAGAAAACAACGTCCGTGTCTACCAAAAGATACATGTGCATGCTTAAAACGCGTTTTGGCACAAATCCATGTGCGGGTACTAAAAAGAGCAGCTTCGGCATGCTTTTCACGTCGTTTGGTAGAAATTCACGCGCGCGTTCTGCCAAAAGCACCATTTGCATGCATATCGTGTGGTTTTGCAGAAAACAACGTCCGCGTCTACCAAAAGATGCATGTGCATGCTTAAAACGCGTTTTGGCACAAATCCATGTGCGGGTGCTAAAAAGAGCAGCATCGGCATGTTTTTCACGTCGTTTGGTAGAAATCCACGTGCGCGTTCTGCCAAAAGCACCATTTGCATGCATATCGTGTGGTTTTGCAGAAAACAGCATCTGCGTCTACCAAAAGATGCATGTGCATGCTTAAAACGCGTTTTGGCACAAATCCATGTGCGGGTGCTAAAAAGAGCAGCATTGGCATGTTTTTCACGTCGTTTGGTAGAAATCCACGTGCGCGTTCTCCAAAAAGCACCATTTGCATGCATATCGTGTGGTTTTGCAGAAAACAACGTCCGCGTCTACGAAAATATGCATGCGCATGCTTAAAACGCGTTTTGGCACAAATCCATGTGCGGGTGCTAAAAAGAGCAGCATCGGCATGGTTTTCACGTCGATTGGTACAAATTCACGTGCGCGTTCTGCCAAAAGCACCATTTGCATGCATATCGTGTGGTTTTCCAGAAAACAACGTCTGCGTCTACCAAAAGATGCATGTGCATGCTTAAAACGCGTTTTGGCACAAATCCATGTGCGGGTGCTAAAAAGAGCAGCATCGGCATGCTTTTCACGCGTTTGGTAGAAATCCACGTGCGCGTTCTGCCAAAAGCACCATTTGCATGCATATCGTGTGGTTTTGCAGAAAACAACGTCCGCGTCTACCAAAAGATCCATGCGCATGCTTAAAACGCGTTTTGGCACAAATCCATGTGCGGGTGCTAAAAAGAGCAGCATCGGCATGGTTTTCACGTCGATTGGTACAAATTCACGTGCGCGTTCTGCCAAAAGCACCATTTGCATGCATATCGTGTGGTTTTCCAGAAAACAACGTCTGCGTCTACCAAAAGATGCATGCGCATGCTTAAAACGCGTTTTGGCACAAATCCATGTGCGGGTGCTAAAAAGAGCAGTATCGGCATGCTTTTCACGTCGTTTGGTAGAAATCCACGTGCGCGTTCTGCCAAAAGCACCATTTGCATGCATATCGTGTGGTTTTGCAGAAAACAGCGTCCGCGTCTACCAAAAGATGCATGTACATGCTTAAAACGCGTTTTGGCGCAAATCCATGTGCGGGTGCTAAAAAGAGCAGCATTGGCATGCTTTTCACGTCGTTTGGTAGAAATCCACGTGCGCGTTCTGCCAAAAGCACCATGTGCATGCATATCGTGTGGTTTTGCAGAAAACAGCGTCCGCGTCTACCAAAAGATGCATGTGCATGCTTAAAACGCGTTTTGGCACAAATCCACGTACGGGTGCTAAAAAGAGCAGTATCGGCATGCTTTTCACGTCGTTTGGTAGAAATCCACGTGCGCGTTCTGCCAAAAGCACCATTTGCATGCATATCGTGTGGTTTTGCAGAAAACTGCGTCCGCGTCTACCAAAAGATGCATGCGCATGCTTAAAACGCGTTTTGGCACAAATCCATGTGCGGGTGCTAAAAAGAGCAGCATCGGCATGCTTTTCACGTCGTTTGGTAGAAATCCACGTGCGCGTTCTGCCAAAAGCACCCTTTGCATGCATATCGTGTGGTTTTGCAGAAAACAACGTCCGCGTCTACCAAAAGATGCATGTGCATGCTTAAAACGCGTTTTGGCACAAATCCATGTGCGGGTGCTAAAAAGAGCAGCATCGGCATGCTTTTCACGTCGTTTGGTAGAAATCCACGTGCGCGTTCTGCCAAAAGCACCATTTGCATGCATATCGTGTGGTTTTGCAGAAAACAACGTCGGCGTCTACCAAAACATGCATGCGCATGCTTAAAACGCGTTTTGGCACAAATCTATGTGCGGGTGCTCAAAAGAGCAGCATCGGCATGCTTTTCACGTCGTTTGGTAGAAATCCACGCGCGCGTTGTGCCAAAAGCACCATTTGCATGCATATCGTGTGGTTTTGCAGAAAACAACGTCCGTGTCTACCAAAAGATACATGTGCATGCTTAAAACGCGTTTTGGCACAAATCCATGTGCGGGTACTAAAAAGAGCAGCTTTGGCATGCTTTTCACGTCGTTTGGTAGAAATTCACGCGCGCGTTCTGCCAAAAGCACCATTTGCATGCATATCGTGTGGTTTTGCAGAAAACAACGTCCGCGTCTACCAAAAGATGCATGTGCATGCTTAAAACGCGTTTTGGCACAAATCCATGTGCGGGTGCTAAAAAGAGCAGCATCGGCATGCTTTTCACGTCGTTTGGTAGAAATCCACGTGCGCGTTCTGCCAAAAGCCCCATTTGCATGCATATCGTGTGGTTTTGCAGAAAACAACGTCCGCGTCTACCAAAAGATGCATGTGCATGCTTAAAACGCGTTTTGGCACAAGTCCATGTGCGGGTGCTAAAAAGAGCAGCATCGGCATGCTTTTCACGTCGTTTGGTAGAAATCCACGTGCGCATTCAGCCAAAAGCACCATTTGCATGCATATCGTGTGGTTTTGCAGAAAACAACGTCCGCGTCTACCAAAATTTGCATGCGCATGCTTAAAACGCGTTTTGGCACAAATCCATGTACGGGTGCTAAAAAGAGCAGCATCGGCATGTTTTTCACGTCGTTTGGTAGAAATCCACGTGCGCGTTCTGCCAAAAGCACCATTTGCATGCATATCGTGTGGTTTTGCAGAAAACAACGTCCGCGTCTACCAAAAGATGCATGTGCATGCTTAAAACGCGTTTTGGCACAAATCCATGTGCGGGTGCTAAAAACAGCAGCATCGGCATGCTTTTCACGTCGTTTGGTAGAAATCCACGTGCGCGTTCTGCCAAAAGCACCATTTGCATGCATATCGTGTGGTTTTGCAGAAAACAACGTCGGCGTCTACCAAAACATGCATGCGCATGCTTAAAACGCGTTTTGGCACAAATCTATGTGCGGGTGCTCAAAAGAGCAGCATCGGCATGCTTTTCACGTCGTTTGGTAGAAATCCACGCGCGCGTTGTGCCAAAAGCACCATTTGCATGCATATCGTGTGGTTTTGCAGAAAACAACGTCCGTGTCTACCAAAAGATACATGTGCATGCTTAAAACGCGTTTTGGCACAAATCCATGTGCGGGTGCTAAAAACAGCAGCATCGGCATGCTTTTCACGTCGTTTGGTAGAAATCCACGTGCGCGTTCTGCCAAAAGCACCATTTGCATGCATATCGTGTGGTTTTGCAGAAAACAACGTCGGCGTCTACCAAAACATGCATGCGCATGCTTAAAACGCGTTTTGGCACAAATCTATGTGCGGGTGCTCAAAAGAGCAGCATCGGCATGCTTTTCACGTCGTTTGGTAGAAATCCACGCGCGCGTTGTGCCAAAAGCACCATTTGCATGCATATCGTGTGGTTTTGCAGAAAACAACGTCCGTGTCTACCAAAAGATACATGTGCATGCTTAAAACGCGTTTTGGCACAAATCCATGTGCGGGTACTAAAAAGAGCAGCTTCGGCATGCTTTTCACGTCGTTTGGTAGAAATTCACGCGCGCGTTCTGCCAAAAGCACCATTTGCATGCATATCGTGTGGTTTTGCAGAAAACAACGTCCGCGTCTACCAAAAGATGCATGTGCATGCTTAAAACGCGTTTTGGCACAAATCCATGTGCGGGTGCTAAAAAGAGCAGCATCGGCATGTTTTTCACGTCGTTTGGTAGAAATCCACGTGCGCGTTCTGCCAAAAGCACCATTTGCATGCATATCGTGTGGTTTTGCAGAAAACAGCATCTGCGTCTACCAAAAGATGCATGTGCATGCTTAAAACGCGTTTTGGCACAAATCCATGTGCGGGTGCTAAAAAGAGCAGCATTGGCATGTTTTTCACGTCGTTTGGTAGAAATCCACGTGCGCGTTCTCCAAAAAGCACCATTTGCATGCATATCGTGTGGTTTTGCAGAAAACAACGTCCGCGTCTACGAAAATATGCATGCGCATGCTTAAAACGCGTTTTGGCACAAATCCATGTGCGGGTGCTAAAAAGAGCAGCATCGGCATGGTTTTCACGTCGATTGGTACAAATTCACGTGCGCGTTCTGCCAAAAGCACCATTTGCATGCATATCGTGTGGTTTTCCAGAAAACAACGTCTGCGTCTACCAAAAGATGCATGTGCATGCTTAAAACGCGTTTTGGCACAAATCCATGTGCGGGTGCTAAAAAGAGCAGCATCGGCATGCTTTTCACGCGTTTGGTAGAAATCCACGTGCGCGTTCTGCCAAAAGCACCATTTGCATGCATATCGTGTGGTTTTGCAGAAAACAACGTCCGCGTCTACCAAAAGATCCATGCGCATGCTTAAAACGCGTTTTGGCACAAATCCATGTGCGGGTGCTAAAAAGAGCAGCATCGGCATGGTTTTCACGTCGATTGGTACAAATTCACGTGCGCGTTCTGCCAAAAGCACCATTTGCATGCATATCGTGTGGTTTTCCAGAAAACAACGTCTGCGTCTACCAAAAGATGCATGTGCATGCTTAAAACGCGTTTTGGTACAAATCCATGTGCGGGTGCTAAAAAGAGCAGTATCGGCATGCTTTTCACGTCGTTTGGTAGAAATCCACGTGCGCTTTCTGCCAAAAGCACCATTTGCATGCATATCGTGTGGTTTTGCAGAAAACAACGTCCGCGTCTACCAAAAGATGTATGTGCATGCTTAAAACGCGTTTTGGCACAAATCCATGTGCGGGTGCTAAAAAGAGCAGTATCGGCATGCTTTTCACGTCGTTTGGTAGAAATCCACGTGCGCGTTCTGCCAAAAGCACCATTTGCATGCATATCGTGTGGTTTTGCAGAAAACAGCGTCCGCGTCTACCAAAAGATGCATGTGCATGCTTAAAACGCGTTTTGGCGCAAATCCATGTGCGGGTGCTAAAAAGAGCAGCATTGGCATGCTTTTCACGTCGTTTGGTAGAAATCCACGTGCGCGTTCTGCCAAAAGCACCATGTGCATGCATATCGTGTGGTTTTGCAGAAAACAGCGTCCGCGTCTACCAAAAGATGCATGTGCATGCTTAAAACGCGTTTTGGCACAAATCCACGTACGGGTGCTAAAAAGAGCAGTATCGGCATGCTTTTCACGTCGTTTGGTAGAAATCCACGTGCGCGTTCTGCCAAAAGCACCATTTGCATGCATATCGTGTGGTTTTGCAGAAAACTGCGTCCGCGTCTACCAAAAGATGCATGCGCATGCTTAAAACGCGTTTTGGCACAAATCCATGTGCGGGTGCTAAAAAGAGCAGCATCGGCATGCTTTTCACGTCGTTTGGTAGAAATCCACGTGCGCGTTCTGCCAAAAGCACCCTTTGCATGCATATCGTGTGGTTTTGCAGAAAACAACGTCCGCGTCTACCAAAAGATGCATGTGCATGCTTAAAACGCGTTTTGGCACAAATCCATGTGCGGGTGCTAAAAAGAGCAGCATCGGCATGCTTTTCACGTCGTTTGGTAGAAATCCACGTGCGCGTTCTGCCAAAAGCACCATTTGCATGCATATCGTGTGGTTTTGCAGAAAACAACGTCGGCGTCTACCAAAACATGCATGCGCATGCTTAAAACGCGTTTTGGCACAAATCTATGTGCGGGTGCTCAAAAGAGCAGCATCGGCATGCTTTTCACGTCGTTTGGTAGAAATCCACGCGCGCGTTGTGCCAAAAGCACCATTTGCATGCATATCGTGTGGTTTTGCAGAAAACAACGTCCGTGTCTACCAAAAGATACATGTGCATGCTTAAAACGCGTTTTGGCACAAATCCATGTGCGGGTACTAAAAAGAGCAGCTTCGGCATGCTTTTCACGTCGTTTGGTAGAAATTCACGCGCGCGTTCTGCCAAAAGCACCATTTGCATGCATATCGTGTGGTTTTGCAGAAAACAACGTCCGCGTCTACCAAAAGATGCATGTGCATGCTTAAAACGCGTTTTGGCACAAATCCATGTGCGGGTGCTAAAAAGAGCAGCATCGGCATGCTTTTCACGTCGTTTGGTAGAAATCCACGTGCGCGTTCTGCCAAAAGCCCCATTTGCATGCATATCGTGTGGTTTTGCAGAAAACAACGTCCGCGTCTACCAAAAGATGCATGTGCATGCTTAAAACGCGTTTTGGCACAAGTCCATGTGCGGGTGCTAAAAAGAGCAGCATCGGCATGCTTTTCACGTCGTTTGGTAGAAATCCACGTGCGCATTCAGCCAAAAGCACCATTTGCATGCATATCGTGTGGTTTTGCAGAAAACAACGTCCGCGTCTACCAAAATTTGCATGCGCATGCTTAAAACGCGTTTTGGCACAAATCCATGTACGGGTGCTAAAAAGAGCAGCATCGGCATGTTTTTCACGTCGTTTGGTAGAAATCCACGTGCGCGTTCTGCCAAAAGCACCATTTGCATGCATATCGTGTGGTTTTGCAGAAAACAACGTCCGCGTCTACCAGAAGATCCATGCGCATGCTTAAAACGCGTTTTGGCACAAACCCATGTGCGGGTGCTAAAAAGAGCAGCATCGGCATGTTTTTCACGTCGTTTGGTAGAAATCCACGTGCGCGTTCTGCCAAAAGCACCATTTGCATGCATATGGTGTGGTTTTCCAGAAAACAGCGTCCGCGTCTACCAAAAGATGCATGTGCATGCTTAAAACGCGTTTTGGCACAAATCCCTGTGCGGGTGCTAAAAAGAGCAGCATTGGCATGCTTTTCACGTCGTTTGGTGGAAATCCACGTGCGCGTTCTGCCAAAAGCACCATTTGCATGCATATCGTGTGGTTTTGCAGAAAACAACGTCCGCGTCTACCAAAAGATGCGTGTGCATGCTTAAAACGTGTTTTGGCACAAATCCATGGGCGAGTGCTAAAAAGAGCAGCATCGGCATGCTTTTCACGTCGTTTGGTAGAAATCCACGCGCGCGTTCTGCCAAAAGCACCATTTGCATGCATATCGTGTGGTTTTGCCGAAAACAACGTCCGCGTCTACCAAAAGATGCATGTGCATGCTTAAAACGCGTTTTGGCACAAATCGCTGTGCGGGTGCTAAAAAGAGCAGCATCGGCATGCTTTTCACGTCGTTTGGTAGAAATCCACGTGCGCCTTCTGCCAAAAGCACCATTTGCATGCATATCGTGTGGTTTTGCAGAAAACAGCGTCCGCGTCTACCAAAAGATGCATGTGCATGCTTAAAACGCGTTTTGGCACAAATCCATGTGCGGGTGCTAAAAAGAGCAGCATTGGCATGCTTTTCGCGTCGTTTGGTAGAAATCCACGTGCGCGTTCTGCCAAAAGCACCATTTGCATGCATATCGTATGGATTTGCAGAAAACAGCGTCCACGTCTACCAAAAGATGCATGTGCATGCTTAAAACGCGTTTTGGCACAAATACATGTGCGGGTGCTAAAAAGAGCAGCATTGGCATGCTTTTCACATCGTTTGGTAGAAATCCACGTGCGCGTTCTGGCAAAAGCACCATTTGCATGCGTATCGTGTGGTTTTGCAGAAAACAACGTCCGCGTCTACCAAAAGATGCATGTGCATGCTTAAAACGCGTTTTGGCACAAATCCACGTACGGGTGCTAAAAAGAGCAGTATCGGCATGCTTTTCACGTCGTTTGGTAGAAATCCACGTGCGCGTTCTGCCAAAAGCACCATTTGCATGCATATCGTGTGGTTTTGCAGAAAACGGTGTCCGCGTCTACCAAAAGATGCATGTGCATGCTTAAAACGCGTTTTGGCACAAATTCATGTGCGGGTGCTAAAAAGAGCAGCATCGGCATGCTTTTCACGTCGTTTGGTAGAAATCCACGCGCGCGTTCTGCCAAAAGCACCATTTGCATGCATATCGTGTGGTTTTGCAGAAAACAACGTCCGCGTCTACCAAAAGATGCATGTGCATGCTTAAAACGCGTTTTGGCACAAATCGCTGTGCGGGTGCTAAAAAGAGCAGCATCGGCATGCTTTTCACGTCGTTTGGTAGAAATCCACGTGCGCCTTCTGCCAAAAGCACCATTTGCATGCATATCGTGTGGTTTTGCAGAAAACAGCGTCCGCGTCTACCAAAAGATGCATGTGCATGCTTAAAACGCGTTTTGGCACAAATCCATGTGCGGGTGCTGAAAAGAGCAGCATTGGCATGCTTTTCGCGTCGTTTGGTAGAAATCCACGTGCGCGTTCTGCCAAAAGCACCATTTGCATGCATATCGTATGGATTTGCAGATAACAGCGTCCATGTCTGCCAAAAGATGCATGTGCATGCTTAAAACGCGTTTTGGCACAAATACATGTGCGGGTGCTAAAAAGAGCAGCATTGGCATGCTTTTCACATCGTTTGGTAGAAATCCACGTGCGCGTTCTGGCAAAAGCACCATTTGCATGCGTATCGTGTGGTTTTGCAGAAAACAACGTCCGCGTCTACCAAAAGATGCATGTGCATGCTTAAAACGCGTTTTGGCACAAATCCACGTACGGGTGCTAAAAAGAGCAGTATCGGCATGCTTTTCACGTCGTTTGGTAGAAATCCACGTGCGCGTTCTGCCAAAAGCACCATTTGCATGCATATCGTGTGGTTTTGCAGAAAACAACGTCCGTGTCTACCAAAAGATACATGTGCATGCTTAAAACGCGTTTTGGCACAAATCCATGTGCGGGTACTAAAAAGAGCAGCTTCGGCATGCTTTTCACGTCGTTTGGTAGAAATTCACGCGCGCGTTCTGCCAAAAGCACCATTTGCATGCATATCGTGTGGTTTTGCAGAAAACAACGTCCGCGTCTACCAAAAGATGCATGTGCATGTTTAAAACGCGTTTTGGCACAAATCCATGTGCGGGTGCTAAAAAGAGCAGCATCGGCATGCTTTTCACGTCGTTTGGTAGAAATCCACGTGCGCATTCAGCCAAAAGCACCATTTGCATGCATATCGTGTGGTTTTGCAGAAAACAACGTCCGCGTCTACCAAAAGATGCATGCGCATGCTTAAAACGCGTTTTGGCACAAATCCATGTACGGGTGCTAAAAAGAGCAGCATCGGCATGTTTTTCACGTCGTTTGGTAGAAATCCACGTGCGCGTTCTGCCAAAAGCACCATTTGCATGCATATCGTGTGGTTTTGCAGAAAACAACGTCCGCGTCTACCAGAAGATCCATGCGCATGCTTAAAACGCGTTTTGGCACAATCCCATGTGCGGGTGCTAAAAAGAGCAGCATCGGCATGTTTTTCACGTCGTTTGGTAGAAATCCACGTGCGCGTTCTGCCAAAAGCACCATTTGCATGCATATGGTGTGGTTTTCCAGAAAACAGCGTCCGCGTCTACCAAAAGATGCATGTGCATGCTTAAAACGCGTTTTGGCACAAATCCCTGTGCGGGTGCTAAAAAGAGCAGCATTGGCATGCTTTTCACGTCGTTTGGTGGAAATCCACGTGCGCGTTCTGCCAAAAGCACCATTTGCATGCATATCGTGTGGTTTTGCAGAAAACAACGTCCGCGTCTACCAAAAGATGCGTGTGCATGCTTAAAACGTGTTTTGGCACAAATCCATGTGCGAGTGCTAAAAAGAACAGCATCGGCATGCTTTTCACGTCGTTTGGTAGAAATCCACGCGCGCGTTCTGCCAAAAGCACCATTTGCATGCATATCGTGTGGTTTTGCAGAAAACAACGTCCGCGTCTACCAAAAGATGCATGTGCATGCTTAAAACGCGTTTTGGCACAAATCGCTGTGCGGGTGCTAAAAAGAGCAGTATCGGCATGCTTTTCACGTCGTTTTGTAGAAATCCACGTGCGCCTTCTGCCAAAAGCACCATTTGCATGCATATCGTGTGGTTTTGCAGAAAACAGCGTCCGCGTCTACCAAAAGATGCATGTGCATGCTTAAAACGCGTTTTGGCACAAATCCATGTGCGGGTGCTAAAAAGAGCAGCATTGGCATGCTTTTCGCGTCGTTTGGTAGAAATCCACGTGCGCGTTCTGCCAAAAGACCATTTGCATGCATATCGTATGGATTTGCAGAAAAAAGCGTCCACGTCTACCAAAAGATGCATGTGCATGCTTAAAACGCGTTTTGGCACAAATACATGTGCGGGTGCTAAAAAGAGCAGCATTGGCATGCTTTTCACATCGTTTGGTAGAAATCCACGTGCGCGTTCTGGCAAAAGCACCATTTGCATGCGTATCGTGTGGTTTTGCAGAAAACAACGTCCGCGTCTACCAAAAGATGCATGTGCATGCTTAAAACGCGTTTTGGCACAAATCCACGTACGGGTGCTAAAAAGAGCAGTATCGGCATGCTTTTCACGTCGTTTGGTAGAAATCCACGTGCGCGTTCTGCCAAAAGCACCATTTGCATGCATATCGTGTGGTTTTGCAGAAAACGGTGTCCGCGTCTACCAAAAGATGCATGTGCATGCTTAAAACGCGTTTTGGCACAAATTCATGTGCGCGTGCTAAAAAGAGCAGCATTGGCATGCTTTTCACGTCGTTTGGTAGAAATCCACGTGCGCGTTCTGCCAAAAGCACCATTTGCATGCATATCGTGTGGTTTTGCACAAAACGGTGTCCGCGTCTACCAAAAGATGCATGTGCATGCTTAAAACGCGTTTTGGCACAAATCCATGTGCGGGTGCTAAAAAGAGCAGCATCGGCATGCTTTTCACGTCGTTTGGTAGAAATCCTCGCGCGCGTTCTGCCAAAAGCACCATTTGCATGCATATCGTGTGGTTTTGCAAAAAACAACGTCCGTGTCTACCAAAAGATGCATGTGCATGCTTAAAACGCGTTTTGGCACAAATCCATGTGCGGGTGCTAAAAAGAGCAGCATTGGCATGCTTTTCACGTCGTTTGGTAGAAATCCACGTGCGCGTTCTCCCAAAAGCACCATTTGCATGCATATCGTGTGGTTTTGCAGAAAACAACGTCGGCGTCTACCAAAACATGCATGCGCATGCTTAAAACGCGTTTTGGCACAAATCTATGTGCGGGTGCTCAAAAGAGCAGCATCGGCATGCTTTTCACGTCGTTTGGTAGAAATCCACGTGCGCGTTCTGCCAAAAGCACCATTTGCATGCATATCGTGTGGTTTTGCAGAAAACGGTGTCCGCGTCTACCAAAAGATGCATGTGCATGCTTAAAACGCGTTTTGGCACAAATTCATGTGCGGGTGCTAAAAAGAGCAGCATCTGCATGCTTTTCACGTCGTTTGGTAGAAATCCACTTGCGCGTTCTGCCAAAAGCACCATTTGCATGCATATCGTGTGGTTTTGCAGAAAACAACGTCCGTGTCTACCAAAAGATACATGTGCATGCTTAAAACGCGTTTTGGCACAAATCCATGTGCGGGTACTAAAAAGAGCAGCTTCGGCATGCTTTTCACGTCGTTTGGTAGAAATTCACGCGCGCGTTCTGCCAAAAGCACCATTTGCATGCATATCGTGTGGTTTTGCAGAAAACAGCGTCCGCGTCTACCAAAAGATGCATGTGCATGCTTAAAACGCGTTTTGGCACAAATCCATGTGCGGGTGCTAAAAAGAGCAGCATTGGCATGCTTTTCACGTCGTTTGGTAGAAATCCACGTGCGCGTTCTCCAAAAAGCACCATTTGCATGAATATCGTGTGGTTTTGCAGAAAACAACGTCCGCGTCTACCAAAATATGCATGCGCATGCTTAAAACGCGTTTTGGCACAAATGCATGTGCGGGTGCTAAAAAGAGCAGCATCGGCATGTTTTTCACGCCGTTTGGTAGAAATCCACGTGCGCGTTCTGCCAAAAGCACCATTTGCATGCATATCGTGTGGTTTTGCAGAAAACAACGTCCGCGTCTACCAAAAGATCCATGCGCATGCTTAAAACGCGTTTTGGCACAAATCCATGTGCGGGTGCTAAAAAGAGCAGCATCGGCATGTTTTTCACGTCGTTTGGTAGAAATCCACGTGCGCGTTCTGCCAAAAGCACCATTTGCATGCATATGGTGTGGTTTTCCAGAAAACAGCGTCCGCGTCTACCAAAAGATGCATGTGCATGCTTAAAACGCGTTTTGGCACAAATCCCTGTGCGGGTGCTAAAAAGAGCAGCATTGGCATGCTTTTCACGTCGTTTGGTGGAAATCCACGTGCGCGTTCTGCCAAAAGCACCATTTGCATGCATATCGTGTGGTTTTGCAGAAAACAACGTCCGCGTCTAACAAAAGATGCATGTGCATGCTTAAAACGTGTTTTGGCACAAGTCCATGTGCGAGTGCTAAAAAGAGCAGCATCGGCATGCTTTTCACGTCGTTTGGTAGAAATCCACGCGCGCGTTCTTCCAAAAGCACCATTTGCATGCATATCGTGTGGTTTTGCAGAAAACAACGTCCGCGTCTACCAAAAGATGCATGTGCATGCTTAAAACGCGTTTTGGCACAAATCCCTGTGCGGGTGCAAAAAGAGCAGCATCGGCATGTTTTTCACGTCGTTTGGTAGAAATCCACGTGCGCGTTCTGCCAAAAGCACCATTTGCATGCATATCGTGTGGTTTTGCAGAAAACAGCGTCCGCGTCTACCAAAAGATGCATGTGCATGCTTAAAACGCGTTTTGGCACAAATCCATGTGCGGGTGCTAAAAAGAGCAGCATCGGCATGCTTTTCACGTCGTTTGGTAGAAATCCACGTGCGCGTTCTCCCGAAAGCACCATTTGCATGCATATCGTGTGGTTTTGCAGAAAACAACGTCCGCGTCTACCAAAATATGCATGCGCATGCTTAAAACGCGTTTTGGCACAAATCCATGTGCGGGTGCTAAAAAGAGCAGCATCGGCATGCTTTTCACGTCGTTTGGTAGAAATCCACGTGCGCGTTCTGCCAAAAGCCCCATTTGCATGCATATCGTGTGGTTTTGCAGAAAACAACGTCCGCGTCTACCAAAAGATCCAAGCGCATGCTTAAAACGCGTTTTGGCACAAATCCATGTGCGGGTGCTAAAAAGAGCAGCATCGGCATGTTTTTCACGTCGTTTGGTAGAAATCCACGTGCGCGTTCTGCCAAAAGCACCATTTGCATGCATATCGTGTGGTTTTGCAGAAAACAGCGTCCGCGTCTACCAAAAGATGCATGTGCATGCTTAAAACGCGTTTTGGCACAAATCCATGTGCGGGTGCTAAAAAGAGCAGCATTGGCATGCTTTTCACGTCGTTTGGTAGAAATCCACGTGCGCGTTCTCCAAAAGGCACCATTTGCATGCATATCGTGTGGTTTTGCAGAAAACAACGTCCGCGTCTACCAAAATATGCATGCGCATGCTTAAAACGCGTTTTGGCACAAATCCATGTGCGGGTGCTAAAAAGAGCAGCATCCGCATGCTTTTCACGTCGTTTGGTAGAAATCCACGCGCGCGTTCTGCCAAAAGCACCATTTGCATGCATATCATGTGGTTTTGCAGAAAACAACGTCCGTGTCTACCAAAAGATGCATGTGCTTGCTTAAAACGCGTTTTGGCACAAGTCCATGTGCGGGTGCTAAAAAGAGCAGCATCGGCATGCTTTTCACGTCGTTTGGTAGAAATCCACGTGCGCGTTCAGCCAAAAGCACCATTTGCATGCATATCGTGTGGTTTTGCAGAAAACAACGTCCGCGTCTACCAAAAGATGCATGCGCGTGCTTAAAACGCGTTTTGGCACAAATCCATGTGCGGGTGCTAAAAAGAGCAGCATCGGCATGTTTTTCACGTCGTTTGGTAGAAATCCACGTGCGCGTTCTGCCAAAAGCACCATTTGCATGCATATCGTGTGGTTTTGCAGAAAACAACGTCCGCGTCTACCAAAAGATCCATGCGCATGCTTAAAACGCGTTTTGGCACAAATCCATGTGCGGGTGCTAAAAAGAGCAGCATCAGCATGTTTTTCACGTCGTTTGGTAGAAATCCACGTGCGCGTTCTGCCAAAAGCACCATTTGCATGCATATGGTGTGGTTTTCCAGAAAACAGCGTCCGCGTCTACCAAAAGATGCATGTGCATGCTTAAAACGCGTTTTGGCACAAATCCCTGTGCGGGTGCTAAAAAGAGTAGCATTGTCATGCTTTTCACGTCGTTTGGTCGAAATCCACGTGCGCGTTCTGCCAAAAGCACCATTTGCATGCATATCGTGTGGTTTTGCAGAAAACAACGTCCGCGTCTAACAAAAGATGCATGTGCATGCTTAAAACGTGTTTTGGCACAAGTCCATGTGCGAGTGCTAAAAAGAGCAGCATCGGCATGCTTTTCACGTCGTTTGGTAGAAATCCACGCGCGCGTTCTGCCAAAAGCACCATTTGCATGCATATCGTGTGGTTTTGCAGAAAACAACGTCCGCGTCTACCAAAAGATGCATGTGCATGCTTAAAACGCGTTTTGGCACAAATCCCTGTGCGGGTGCTAAAAAGAGCAGCATCGGCATGTTTTTCACGTCGTTTGGTAGAAATCCACGTGCGCGTTCTGCCAAAAGCACCATTTGCATGCATATCGTGTGGTTTTGCAGAAAACAGCGTCCGCGTCTACCAAAAGATGCATGTGCATGCTTAAAACGCGTTTTGGCACAAATCCATGTGCGGGTGCTAAAAAGAGCAGCATCGGCATGCTTTTCACGTCGTTTGGTAGAAATCCACGTGCGCGTTCTCCCGAAAGCACCATTTGCATGCATATCGTGTGGTTTTGCAGAAAACAACGTCCGCGTCTACCAAAATATGCATGCGCATGCTTAAAACGCGTTTTGGCACAAATCCATGTGCGGGTGCTAAAAAGAGCAGCATCCGCATGCTTTTCACGTCGTTTGGTAGAAATCCACGTGCGCGTTCTGCCAAAAGCACCATTTGCATGCATATCGTGTGGTTTTGCAGAAAACAACGTCCGCGTCTACCAAAAGATCCATGCGCATGCTTAAAACGCGTTTTGGCACAAATCCATGTGCGGGTGCTAAAAAGAGCAGCATCGGCATGTTTTTCACGTCGTTTGGTAGAAATCCACGTGCGCGTTCTGCCAAAAGCACCATTTGCATGCATATCGTGTGGTTTTCCAGAAAACAGCGTCCGCGTCTACCAAAAGATGCATGTGCATGCTTAAAACGCGTTTTGGCACAAATCCCTGTGCGGGTGCTAAAAAGAGCAGCATTGGCATGCTTTTCACGTCGTTTGGTAGAAATCCACGTGCGCGTTCTGCCAAAAGCACCATTTGCATGCATATCGTGTGGTTTTGCAGAAAACAACGTCCGCGTCTACCAAAAGATGCATGTGCATGCTTAAAACGCGTTTTGGCACAAATCCATGTGCGGGTGCTAAAAAGAGCAGCATTGGCATGCTTTTCGCGTCGTTTGGTAGAAATCCACGTGCGCGTTCTGCCAAAAGCACCATTTGCATGCGTATCGTGTGGTTTTGCAGAAAACAACGACCGCGTCTACCAAAAGATGCATGTGCATGCTTAAAACACGTTTTGGCACAAATCCATGTGCGGGTGCTAAAAAGAGCAGCATTGGCATGCTTTTCACGTCGTTTGGTAGAAATCTACGTGCGCGTTCTCCCAAAAGCACCATATGCATGCATATCGTGTGGTTTTGCAGAAAACAGCGTCCGCGTCTACCAAAAGATGCATGTGCATGCTTAAAACGCGTTTTGGCACAAATCCATGTGCGGGTGTTAAAAAGAGCAGCATTGGCATGCTTTTCGCGTCGTTTGGTAGAAATCCACGTGCGCGTTCTGCCAAAAGCACCATTTGCATGCATATCGTATGGATTTGCAGAAAACAGCGTCCACGTCTACCAAAAGATGCATGTGCATGCTTAAAACGCGTTTTGGCACAAATACATGTGCGGGTGCTAAAAAGAGCAGCATTGGCATGCTTTTCACGTCGTTTGGTAGAAATCCACGTGCGCGTTCTGCCAAAAGCACCATTTGCATGCGTATCGTGTGGTTTTGCAGAAAACAACGTCCGCGTCTACCAAAAGATGCATGTGCATGCTTAAAACGCGTTTTGGCACAAATCCATGTGCGGGTGCTAAAAAGGGCAGCATCGGCATGCTTTTTACGTCGTTTGCTAGAAATACACGTGCGCGTTCTGCCAAAAGCACCATTTGCATGCATATCGTGTGGTTTTGCAGAAAACAGCGTCCGCGTCTACCAAAAGATGCATGTGCATGCTTAAAACGCGTTTTGGCACAAATCCCTGTGCGGGTGCTAAAAAGAGCAGCATTGGCATGCTTTTCACGCCGTTTGGTAGAAATCCACGTGCGCGTTCTGCCAAAAGCACCATTTGCATGCATATCGTGTGGTTTTGCAGAAAACAACGTCCGCGTCTACCAAAAGATGCATGTGCATGCTTAAAACGTGTTTTGGTACAAATTCATGTGCGTGTGCTAAAAAGAGCAGCATCGGCATGCTTTTCACGTCGTTTGGTAAAAATCCACGCGCGCGTTCTGCCAAAAGCACCATTTGCATGCATATCGTGTGGTTTTGCAGAAAACAACGTCCGCGTCTACCAAAAGATGCATGTGCATGCTTAAAACACGTTTTGGCACAAATCCATGTGCGGGTGCTAAAAAGAGCAGCATTGGCATGCTTTTCACGTCGTTTGGTAGAAATCTACGTGCGCGTTCTCCCAAAAGCACCATATGCATGCATATCGTGTGGTTTTGCAGAAAACAACGTCCGCGTCTACCAAAATATGCATGCGCATGCTTAAAACGCGTTTTGGCACAAATCCATGTGCGCGTGCTCAAAAGAGCAGCATCGGCATGTTTTTCACGTCGTTTGGTAGAAATCCACGTGCGCGTTCTGCCAAAAGCACCATTTGCATGCATATCGTGTGGTTTTCCAGAAAACAGCGTCCGCGTCTACCAAAAGATGCATGTGCATGCTTAAAACGCGTTTTGGCACAAATCCCTGTGCGGGTGCTAAAAAGAGCAGCATTGGCATGCTTTTCACGTCGTTTGGTAGAAATCCACGTGCGCGTTTTGCCAAAAGCACCATTTGCATGCATATCGTGTGGTTTTGCAGAAAACAACGTCCGCGTCTACCAAAAGATGCATGTGCATGCTTAAAACGCGTTTTGGCACAAATCCATGTGCGGGTGCTAAAAAGAGCAGCATTGGCATGCTTTTCGCGTCGTTTGGTAGAAATCCACGTGCGCGTTCTGCCAAAAGCACCATTTGCATGCGTATCGTGTGGTTTTGCAGAAAACAACGACCGCGTCTACCAAAAGATGCATGTGCATGCTTAAAACACGTTTTGGCACAAATCCATGTGCGGGTGCTAAAAAGAGCAGCATTGGCATGCTTTTCACGTCGTTTGGTAGAAATCTACGTGCGCGTTCTCCCAAAAGCACCATATGCATGCATATCGTGTGGTTTTGCAGAAAACAGCGTCCGCGTCTACCAAAAGATGCATGTGCATGCTTAAAACGCGTTTTGGCACAAATCCATGTGCGGGTGTTAAAAAGAGCAGCATTGGCATGCTTTTCGCGTCGTTTGGTAGAAATCCACGTGCGCGTTCTGCCAAAAGCACCATTTGCATGCATATCGTATGGATTTGCAGAAAACAGCGTCCACGTCTACCAAAAGATGCATGTGCATGCTTAAAACGCGTTTTGGCACAAATACATGTGCGGGTGCTAAAAAGAGCAGCATTGGCATGCTTTTCACGTCGTTTGGTAGAAATCCACGTGCGCGTTCTGCCAAAAGCACCATTTGCATGCGTATCGTGTGGTTTTGCAGAAAACAACGTCCGCGTCTACCAAAAGATGCATGTGCATGCTTAAAACGCGTTTTGGCACAAATCCATGTGCGGGTGCTAAAAAGGGCAGCATCGGCATGCTTTTTACGTCGTTTGCTAGAAATACACGTGCGCGTTCTGCCAAAAGCACCATTTGCATGCATATCGTGTGGTTTTGCAGAAAACAGCGTCCGCGTCTACCAAAAGATGCATGTGCATGCTTAAAACGCGTTTTGGCACAAATCCCTGTGCGGGTGCTAAAAAGAGCAGCATTGGCATGCTTTTCACGTCGTTTGGTAGAAATCCACGTGCGCGTTCTGCCAAAAGCACCATTTGCATGCATATCGTGTGGTTTTGCAGAAAACAACGTCCGCGTCTACCAAAAGATGCATGTGCATGCTTAAAACGTGTTTTGGTACAAATTCATGTGCGTGTGCTAAAAAGAGCAGCATCGGCATGCTTTTCACGTCGTTTGGTAAAAATCCACGCGCGCGTTCTGCCAAAAGCACCATTTGCATGCATATCGTGTGGTTTTGCAGAAAACAACGTCCGCATCTACCAAAAGATGCATGTGCATGCTTAAAACACGTTTTGGCACAAATCCATGTGCGGGTGCTAAAAAGAGCAGCATTGGCATGCTTTTCACGTCGTTTGGTAGAAATCTACGTGCGCGTTCTCCCAAAAGCACCATATGCATGCATATCGTGTGGTTTTGCAGAAAACAACGTCCGCGTCTACCAAAATATGCATGCGCATGCTTAAAACGCGTTTTGGCACAAATCCATGTGCGCGTGCTCAAAAGAGCAGCATCGGCATGCTTTTCACGTCGTTTGGTAGAAATCCACGCGCGCGTTGTGCCTAAAGCAACATTTGCATGCATATCATGTGGTTTTGCAGAAAACAACGTCCGTGTCTACCAAAAGATGCATGTGCATGCTTAAAACGCGTTTTGGCACGAATCCATGTGCGGGTGCTAAAAAGAGCAGCATTGGCATGCTTTTCGCGTCGTTTGGTAGAAATCCACGCGCGCGTTCTGCCAAAAGCACCATTTGCATGCGTATCGTGTGGTTTTGCAGAAAACAACGACCGCGTCTACCAAAAGATGCATGTGCATGCTTAAAACACGTTTTGGCACAAATCCATGTGCGGGTGCTAAAAAGAGCAGCATTGGCATGCTTTTCACGTCGTTTGGTAGAAATCTACGTGCGCGTTCTCCCAAAAGCACCATATGCATGCATATCGTGTGGTTTTGCAGAAAACAGCGTCCGCGTCTACCAAAAGATGCATGTGCATGCTTAAAACGCGTTTTGGCACAAATCCATGTGCGGGTGCTAAAAAGAGCAGCATTGGCATGCTTTTCGCGTCGTTTGGTAGAAATCCACGTGCGCGTTCTGCCAAAAGCACCATTTGCATGCATATCGTATGGATTTGCAGAAAACAGCGTCCACGTCTACCAAAAGATGCATGTGCATGCTTAAAACGCGTTTTGGCACAAATACATGTGCGGGTGCCAAAAAGAGCAGCATTGGCATGCTTTTCACGTCGTTTGGTAGAAATCCACGCGCGCGTTCTGCCAAAAGCACCATTTGCATGCAAATCGTGTGGTTTTGCAGAAAACAACGTCCACGTCTACCAAAAGATGCATGTGCATGCTTAAAACGCGTTTTGGCACAAATCCATGTGCGGGTGCTAAAAAGAGCAGCATTGGCATGCTTTTCACGTCGTTTGGTAGAAATCCACGTGCGCGTTCTCCCAAAAGCACCATATGCATGCATATCGTGTGGTTTTGCAGAAAACAACGTCCGCGTCTACCAAAATATGCATGCGCATGCTTAAAACGCGTTTTGGCACAAATCCATGTGCGCATGCTCAAAAGAGCAGCATCGGCATGCTTTTCACGTCGTTTGGTAGAAATCCACGCGCGCGTTGTGCCAAAAGCACCATTTGCATGCATATCGTGTGGTTTTGCAGAAAACAACGTCCGTGTCTACCAAAAGATGCATGTGCACGCTTAAAACGCGTTTTGGCACAAATTCATGTGCGGGTGCTAAAAAGAGCAGCTTCGGCATGCTTTTCATGTCGTTTGGTAGAACTCCACGAGCGCGTTCTGCCAAAAGCACCCTTTGCATGCATATCGTGTGGTTTTGCAGAAAACAACGTCCGCGTCTACCAAAATATGCATGCGCATGCTTAAAACGCGTTTTGGCACAAATCCATGTGCGCGTGCTCAAAAGAGCAGCATCGGCATGCTTTTCACGTCGTTTGGTAGAAATCCACGCGCGCGTTGTGCCTAAAGCAACATTTGCATGCATATCATGTGGTTTTGCAGAAAACAACGTCCGTGTCTACCAAAAGATGCATGTGCATGCTTAAAACGCGTTTTGGCACGAATCCATGTGCGGGTGCTAAAAAGAGCAGCATTGGCATGCTTTTCGCGTCGTTTGGTAGAAATCCACGCGCGCGTTCTGCCAAAAGCACCAATTGCATGCGTATCGTGTGGTTTTGCAGAAAACAACGACCGCGTCTACCAAAAGATGCATGTGCATGCTTAAAACACGTTTTGGCACAAATCCATGTGCGGGTGCTAAAAAGAGCAGCATTGGCATGCTTTTCACGTCGTTTGGTAGAAATCTACGTGCGCGTTCTCCCAAAAGCACCATATGCATGCATATCGTGTGGTTTTGCAGAAAACAGCGTCCGCGTCTACCAAAAGATGCATGTGCATGCTTAAAACGCGTTTTGGCACAAATCCATGTGCGGGTGCTAAAAAGAGCAGCATTGGCATGCTTTTCGCGTCGTTTGGTAGAAATCCACGTGCGCGTTCTGCCAAAAGCACCATTTGCATGCATATCGTATGGATTTGCAGAAAACAGCGTCCACGTCTACCAAAAGATGCATGTGCATGCTTAAAACGCGTTTTGGCACAAATACATGTGCGGGTGCCAAAAAGAGCAGCATTGGCATGCTTTTCACGTCGTTTGGTAGAAATCCACGTGCGCGTTCTGCCAAAAGCACCATTTGCATGCGTATCGTGTGGTTTTGCAGAAAACAACGTCCGCGTCTACCAAAAGATGCATGTGCATGCTTAAAACGCGTTTTGGCACAAATCCATGTGCGGGTGCTAAAAAGGGCAGCATCGGCATGCTTTTTACGTCGTTTGCTAGAAATACACGTGCGCGTTCTGCCAAAAGCACCATTTGCATGCATATCGTGTGGTTTTGCAGAAAACAGCGTCCGCGTCTACCAAAAGATGCATGTGCATGCTTAAAACGCGTTTTGGCACAAATCCCTGTGCGGGTGCTAAAAAGAGCAGCATTGGCATGCTTTTCACGTCGTTTGGTAGAAATCCACGTGCGCATTCTGCCAAAAGCACCATTTGCATGCATATCGTGTGGTTTTGCAGAAAACAACGTCCGCGTCTACCAAAAGATGCATGTGCATGCTTAAAACGTGTTTTGGTACAAATTCATGTGCGTGTGCTAAAAAGAGCAGCATCGGCATGCTTTTCACGTCGTTTGGTAGAAATCCACGCGCGCGTTCTGCCAAAAGCACAATTTGCATGCAAATCGTGTGGTTTTGCAGAAAACAACGTCCACGTCTACCAAAAGATGCATGTGCATGCTTAAAACGCGTTTTGGCACAAATCCATGTGCGGGTGCTAAAAAGAGCAGCATTGGCATGCTTTTCACGTCGTTTGGTAGAAATCCACGTGCGCGTTCTCCCAAAAGCACCATATGCATGCATATCGTGTGGTTTTGCAGAAAACAACGTCCGCGTCTACCAAAATATGCATGCGCATGCTTAAAACGCGTTTTGGCACAAATCCATGTGCGCATGCTCAAAAGAGCAGCATCGGCATGCTTTTCACGTCGTTTGGTAGAAATCCACGCGCGCGTTGTGCCAAAAGCACCATTTGCATGCATATCGTGTGGTTTTGCAGAAAACAACGTCCGTGTCTACCAAAAGATGCATGTGCACGCTTAAAACGCGTTTTGGCACAAATTCATGTGCGGGTGCTAAAAAGAGCAGCTTCGGCATGCTTTTCATGTCGTTTGGTAGAACTCCACGAGCGCGTTCTGCCAAAAGCACCCTTTGCATGCATATCGTGTGGTTTTGCAGAAAACAACGTCCGCGTCTACCAAAAGATGCATGTGCATGCTTAAAACGCGTTTTGGCACAAATCCATGTGCGGCTGCTAAAAAGAGCACCATCGGCGTGCTTTTCACGTCGTTTGGTAGAAATCCACGTTCGCGTTCTGCCAAAAGCAGCTTTTGCATGCATATCGTGTGGTTTTGCAGAAAACAACGTCCGCGTCTACCAAAAGATGCATGCGCATGCTTAAAACGCGTTTTGGCACAAATCCATGTGCGGGTGCTAAAAAGAGCAGCATCGGCATGCTTTTCGCGTCGTTTGGTAGAAATCCACGTGCACGTTCTGCCAAAAGCACCATTTGCATGCATATCGTGTGGTTTTGCAGAAATCAACGTCCGCGTCTGCCAAAAGATCCATGCACATGCGTAAAACGCGTTTTGGCACAAATCCATGTGCGGGTGCTAAAAAGAGCAGCATTGGCATGCTTTTCACGTCGTTTGGTAGAAATCCACGGGCGCGTTCTCCCAAAAGCACCATTTGCATGCGTATCGTGTGGTTTTGCAGAAAACAACGTCCGCGTCTACCAAAACATGCATGTGCATGCTTAAAACGCGTTTTGGCACAAATCCATGTGCGGGTGCTAAAAAGAGCACCATCGAATGCTTTTCACGTCGTTTGGTAGAAATCCACGTGCGCGTTCTGCCAAAAGCACCATTTGCATGCATATCGTGTGGTTTTGCAGAAAACAACGTCCGCGTCTACCAAAAGATCCAAGCGCATGCTTAAAACGCGTTTTGGCACAAATTCATGTGCGGGTGCTAAAAAGAGCAGCATCGGCATGTTTTTCACGTCGTTTGGTAGAAATCCACGTGCGCGTTCTGCCAAAAGCACCATTTGCATGTTTATCGTGTGGTTTTGCAGAAAACCGCGTCCGCGTCTACCAAAAGATGTATGTGCATGCTTAAAACGCGTTTTGGCACAAATCCATGTGCGGGTGCTAAAAAAAGCAGCATTGGCATGCTTTTCACGTCGTTTGGTAGAAATCCACGTGCGCGTTCTCCCAAAAGCACCATTTGCATGCATATCGTGTGGTTTTGCAGAAAACAACGTCCGCGTCTACCAAAATATGCATGCGCATGCTTAAAACGCGTTTTGGCACAAATCCATGTGCGGGTGCTAAAAAGAGCAGCATCCGCATGCTTGTCACGTCTTTTGGTAGAAATCCATGCGCGCGTTCTGCCAAAAGCACCATTTGCATGCATATCGTGTGGTTTTGCAGAAAACAACTTCCGTGTCTACCAAAAGATGCATGTGCATGCTTAAAACGCGTTTTGGCACAAATCCATATGCGGGTGCTAGAAAGAGCAGCTTCGGCATGCTTTTCACGTCGCTTGGTAGAAATCCACGCGCGCGTTCTGCCAAAAGCACCATTTGCATGCAAATCGTGTGGTTTTGCAGAAAACAACGTCCGCGTCTACCAAAAGATCCATGCGCATGCTTAAAACGCGTTTTGGCACAAATCCATGTGCGGGTGCTAAAAAGAGCAGCATTGGCATGCTTTTCACGTCGTTTGGTAGAAATCCACGTGCGCGTTCTCCCAAAAGCACCATATGCATGCATATCGTGTGGTTTTGCAGAAAACAACGTCCGCGTCTACCAAAATATGCATGCGCATGCTTAAAACGCGTTTTGGCACAAATCCATGTGCGTATGCTCAAAAGAGCAGCATCGGCATGCTTTTCACGTCGTTTGGTAGAAATCCACGCGCGCGTTGTGCCAAAAGCACCATTTGCATGCATATCGTGTGGTTTTGCAGAAAACAACGTCCGTGTCTACCAAAAGATGCCTGTGCATGCTTAAAACGCGTTTTGGCACAAATTCATGTGCGGGTGCTAAAAACAGCAGCTTCGGCATGCTTTTCATGTCGTTTGGTAGAAATCCACGAGCGCGTTCTGCCAAAAGCACCCTTTGCATGCATATCGTGTGGTTTTGCAGAAAACAACGTCCGCGTCTACCAAAAGATGCATGTGCATGCTTAAAACGCGTTCTGGCACAAATCCATCTGCGGGTGCTAAAAAGAGCAGCATCGGCATGCTTTTCACGTCGTTTGGTAGAAATCCACGTGCGCGTTCTGCCAAAAGCACCTTTTGCATGCATATCGTGTGGTTTTGCAGAAAACAACGTCCGCGTCTACCAAAAGATGCATGCGCATGCTTAAAACGCGTTTTGGCACAAATCCATGTGCGGGTGCTAAAAAGAGCAGCATCGGCATGCTTTTCGCGTCGTTTGGTAGAAATCCACGTGCACGTTCTGCCAAAAGCACCATTTGCATGCATATCGTGTGGTTTTGCAGAAATCAACGTCCGCGTCTGCCAAAAGATCCATGCACATGCGTAAAACGCGTTTTGGCACAAATCCATGTGCGGGTGCTAAAAAGAGCAGCATTGGCATGCTTTTCACGTCGTTTGGTAGAAATCCACGTGCGCGTTCTCCCAAAAGCACCATTTGCATGCGTATCGTGTGGTTTTGCAGAAAACAACGTCCGCGTCTACCAAAACATGCATGTGCATGCTTAAAACGCGTTTTGGCACAAATCCATGTGCGGGTGCTAAAAAGAGCACCATCGAATGCTTTTCACGTCGTTTGGTAGAAATCCACGTGCGCGTTCTGCCAAAAGCACCATTTGCATGCATATCGTGTGGTTTTGCAGAAAACAACGTCCGCGTCTACCAAAAGATCCAAGCGCATGCTTAAAACGCGTTTTGGCACAAATTCATGTGCGGGTGCTAAAAAGAGCAGCATCGGCATGTTTTTCACGTCGTTTGGTAGAAATCCACGTGCGCGTTCTGCCAAAAGCACCATTTGCATGCAAATCGTGTGGTTTTGCAGAAAACAACGTCCGCGTCTACCAAAAGATCCATGCGCATGCTTAAAACGCGTTTTGGCACATATCCATGTGCGGGTGCTAAAAAGAGCAGCATTGGCATGCTTTTCACGTCGTTTGGTAGAAATCCACGTGCGCGTTCTCCCAAAAGCACCATATGCATGCATATCGTGTGGTTTTGCAGAAAACAACGTCCGCGTCTACCAAAATATGCATGCCCATGCTTAAAACGCGTTTTGGCACAAATCCATGTGCGCATGCTCAAAAGAGCAGCATCGGCATGCTTTTCACGTCGTTTGGTAGAAATCCACGCGCGCGTTGTGCCAAAAGCACCATTTGCATGCATATCGTGTGGTTTTGCAGAAAACAACGTCCGTGTCTACCAAAAGATGCCTGTGCATGCTTAAAACGCGTTTTGGCACAAATTCATGTGCGGGTGCTAAAAACAGCAGCTTCGGCATGCTTTTCATGTCGTTTGGTAGAAATCCACGAGCGCGTTCTGCCAAAAGCACCCTTTGCATGCATATCGTGTGGTTTTGCAGAAAACACAGTCCGCGTCTACCAAAAGATGCATGTGCATGCTTAAAACGCGTTCTGGCACAAATCCATGTGCGGGTGCTAAAAAGAGCAGCATCGGCATGCTTTTCACGTCGTTTGGTAGAAATCCACGAGCGCGTTCTGCCAAAAGCACCTTTTGCATGCATATCGTGTGGTTTTGCAGAAAACAACGTCCGCGTCTACCAAAAGATGCATGCGCATGCTTAAAACGCGTTTTGGCACAAATCCATGTGCGGGTGCTAAAAAGAGCAGCATCGGCATGCTTTTCGCGTCGTTTGGTAGAAATCCACGTGCACGTTCTGCCAAAAGCACCATTTGCATGCATATCGTGTGGTTTTGCAGAAATCAACGTCCGCGTCTGCCAAAAGATCCATGCACATGCGTAAAACGCGTTTTGGCACAAATCCATGTGCGGGTGCTAAAAAGAGCAGCATTGGCATGCTTTTCACGTCGTTTGGTAGAAATCCACGTGCGCGTTCTCCCAAAAGCACCATTTGCATGCGTATCGTGTGGTTTTGCAGAAAACAACGTCCGCGTCTACCAAAACATGCATGTGCATGCTTAAAACGCGTTTTGGCACAAATCCATGTGCGGGTGCTAAAAAGAGCACCATCGAATGCTTTTCACGTCGTTTGGTAGAAATCCACGTGCGCGTTCTGCCAAAAGCACCATTTGCATGCATATCGTGTGGTTTTGCAGAAAACAACGTCCGCGTCTACCAAAAGATCCAAGCGCATGCTTAAAACGCGTTTTGGCACAAATTCATGTGCGGGTGCTAAAAAGAGCAGCATCGGCATGTTTTTCACGTCGTTTGGTAGAAATCCACGTGCGCGTTCTGCCAAAAGCACCATTTGCATGTTTATCGTGTGGTTTTGCAGAAAACCGCGTCCGCGTCTACCAAAAGATGTATGTGCATGCTTAAAACGCGTTTTGGCACAAATCCATGTGCGGGTGCTAAAAAAAGCAGCATTGGCATGCTTTTCACGTCGTTTGGTAGAAATCCACGTGCGCGTTCTCCCAAAAGCACCATTTGCATGCATATCGTGTGGTTTTGCAGAAAACAACGTCCGCGTCTACCAAAATATGCATGCGCATGCTTAAAACGCGTTTTGGCACAAATCCATGTGCGGGTGCTAAAAAGAGCAGCATCCGCATGCTTGTCACGTCTTTTGGTAGAAATCCACGCGCGCGTTCTGCCAAAAGCACCATTTGCATGCATATCGTGTGGTTTTGCAGAAAACAACTTCCGTGTCTACCAAAAGATGCATGTGCTAGCTTAAAACGCGTTTTGGCACAAATCCATATGCGGGTGCTAGAAAGAGCAGCTTCGGCATGCTTTTCACGTCGTTTGGTAGAAATCCACGCGCGCGTTCTGCCAAAAGCACCATTTGCATGCAAATCGTGTGGTTTTGCAGAAAACAACGTCCGCGTCTACCAAAAGATCCATGCGCATGCTTAAAACGCGTTTTGGCACAAATCCATGTGCGGGTGCTAAAAAGAGCAGCATCGGCATGCTTTTCACGTCGTTTGGTAGAAATCCACGTGCGCGTTCTGCCAAAAGCACCATTTGCATGCATATCGTGTGGTTTTGCAGAAAACAACGTCCGCGTCTACCAAAAGATGCATGCGCATGCTTAAAACGCGTTTTGGCACAAATCCATGTGCGGGTGCTAAAAAGAGCAGCATCGGCATGCTTTTCGCGTCGTTTGGTAGAAATCCACGTGCAGGTTCTGCCAAAAGCACCATTTGCATGCATATCGTGTGGTTTTGCAGAAATCAACGTCCGCGTCTGCCAAAAGATCCATGCACATGCGTAAAACGCGTTTTGGCACAAATCCATGTGCGGGTGCTAAAAAGAGCAGCATTGGCATGCTTTTCACGTCGTTTGGTAGAAATCCACGTGCGCGTTCTCCCAAAAGCACCATTTGCATGCGTATCGTGTGGTTTTGCAGAAAACAACGTCCGCGTCTACCAAAACATGCATGTGCATGCTTAAAACGCGTTTTGGCACAAATCCATGTGCGGGTGCTAAAAAGAGCACCATCGAATGCTTTTCACGTCGTTTGGTAGAAATCCACGTGCGCGTTCTGCCAAAAGCACCATTTGCATGCATATCGTGTGGTTTTGCAGAAAACAACGTCCGCGTCTACCAAAAGATCCAAGCGCATGCTTAAAACGCGTTTTGGCACAAATTCATGTGCGGGTGCTAAAAAGAGCAGCATCGGCATGTTTTTCACGTCGTTTGGTAGAAATCCACGCGCGCGTTCTGCCAAAAGCACCATTTGCATGCAAATCGTGTGGTTTTGCAGAAAACAACGTCCGCGTCTACCAAAAGATCCATGCGCATGCTTAAAACGCGTTTTGGCACAAATCCATGTGCGGGTGCTAAAAAGAGCAGCATTGGCATGCTTTTCACGTCGTTTGGTAGAAATCCACGTGCGCGTTCTGCCAAAAGCACCATTTGCATGCGTATCGTGTGGTTTTGCAGAAAACAACGTCCGCGTCTACCAAAAGATGCATGTGCATGCTTAAAACGCGTTTTGGCACAAATCCATGTGCGGGTGCTAAAAAGGGCAGCATCGGCATGCTTTTTACGTCGTTTGCTAGAAATACACGTGCGCGTTCTGCCAAAAGCACCATTTGCATGCATATCGTGTGGTTTTGCAGAAAACAGCGTCCGCGTCTACCAAAAGATGCATGTGCATGCTTAAAACGCGTTTTGGCACAAATCCCTGTGCGGGTGCTAAAAAGAGCAGCATTGGCATGCTTTTCACGTCGTTTGGTAGAAATCCACGTGCGCGTTCTGCCAAAAGCACCATTTGCATGCATATCGTGTGGTTTTGCAGAAAACAACGTCCGCGTCTACCAAAAGATGCATGTGCATGCTTAAAACGTGTTTTGGTGCAAATTCATGTGCGTGTGCTAAAAAGAGCAGCATCGGCATGCTTTTCACGTCGTTTGGTAGAAATCCACGCGCGCGTTCTGCCAAAAGCACCATTTGCATGCAAATCGTGTGGTTTTGCAGAAAACAAAGTCCGCGTCTACCAAAAGATCCATGCGCATGCTTAAAACGCGTTTTGGCACAAATCCATGTGCGGGTGCTAAAAAGAGCAGCATTGGCATGCTTTTCACGTCGTTTGGTAGAAATCCACGTGCGCGTTCTCCCAAAAGCACCATATGCATGCATATCGTGTGGTTTTGCAGAAAACAACGTCCGCGTCTACCAAAATATGCATGCGCATGCTTAAAACGCGTTTTGGCACAAATCCATGTGCGTATGCTCAAAAGAGCAGCATCGGCATGCTTTTCACGTCGTTTGGTAGAAATCCACGCGCGCGTTGTGCCAAAAGCACCATTTGCATGCATATCGTGTGGTTTTGCAGAAAACAACGTCCGTGTCTACCAAAAGATGCCTGTGCATGCTTAAAACGCGTTTTGGCACAAATTCATGTGCGGGTGCTAAAAAGAGCAGCTTCGGCATGCTTTTCATGTCGTTTGGTAGAAATCCACGAGCGCGTTCTGCCAAAAGCACCCTTTGCATGCATATCGTGTGGTTTTGCAGAAAACAACGTCCGCGTCTACCAAAAGATGCATGTGCATGCTTAAAACGCGTTCTGGCACAAATCCATGTGCGGGTGCTAAAAAGAGCAGCATCGGCATGCTTTTCACGTCGTTTGGTAGAAATCCACGTGCGCGTTCTGCCAAAAGCACCTTTTGCATGCATATCGTGTGGTTTTGCAGAAAACAACGTCCGCGTCTACCAAAAGATGCATGCGCATGCTTAAAACGCGTTTTGGCACAAATCCATGTGCGGGTGCTAAAAAGAGCAGCATCGGCATGCTTTTCGCGTCGTTTGGTAGAAATCCACGTGCACGTTCTGCCAAAAGCACCATTTGCATGCATATCGTGTGGTTTTGCAGAAATCAACGTCCGCGTCTGCCAAAAGATCCATGCACATGCGTAAAACGCGTTTTGGCACAAATCCATGTGCGGGTGCTAAAAAGAGCAGCATTGGCATGCTTTTCACGTCGTTTGGTAGAAATCCACGTGCGCGTTCTCCCAAAAGCACCATTTGCATGCGTATCGTGTGGTTTTGCAGAAAACAACGTCCGCGTCTACCAAAACATGCATGTGCATGCTTAAAACGCGTTTTGGCACAAATCCATGTGCGGGTGCTAAAAAGAGCACCATCGAATGCTTTTCACGTCGTTTGGTAGAAATCCACGTGCGCGTTCTGCCAAAAGCACCATTTGCATGCATATCGTGTGGTTTTGCAGAAAACAACGTCCGCGTCTACCAAAAGATCCAAGCGCATGCTTAAAACGCGTTTTGGCACAAATTCATGTGCGGGTGCTAAAAAGAGCAGCATCGGCATGTTTTTCACGTCGTTTGGTAGAAATCCACGTGCGCGTTCTGCCAAAAGCACCATTTGCATGTTTATCGTGTGGTTTTGCAGAAAACCGCGTCCGCGTCTACCAAAAGATGTATGTGCATGCTTAAAACGCGTTTTGGCACAAATCCATGTGCGGGTGCTAAAAAAAGCAGCATTGGCATGCTTTTCACGTCGTTTGGTAGAAATCCACGTGCGCGTTCTCCCAAAAGCACCATTTGCATGCATATCGTGTGGTTTTGCAGAAAACAACGTCCGCGTCTACCAAAATATGCATGCGCATGCTTAAAACGCGTTTTGGCACAAATCCATGTGCGGGTGCTAAAAAGAGCAGCATCCGCATGCTTGTCACGTCTTTTCGTAGAAATCCACGCGCGCGTTCTGCCAAAAGCACCATTTGCATGCATATCGTGTGGTTTTGCAGAAAACAACTTCCGTGTCTACCAAAAGATGCATGTGCATGCTTAAAACGCGTTTTGGCACAAATCCATATGCGGGTGCTAGAAAGAGCAGCTTCGGCATGCTTTTCACGTCGTTTGGTAGAAATCCACGTGCGCGTTCTGCCAAAAGCACCATTTGCATGCATATCGTGTGGTTTTGCAGAAAACAACGTCCGCGTCTACCAAAAGATGCATGCGCATGCTTAAAACGCGTTTTGGCACAAATCCATGTGCGGGTGCTAAAAAGAGCAGCATCGGCATGCTTTTCGCGTCGTTTGGTAGAAATCCACGTGCACGTTCTGCCAAAAGCACCATTTGCATGCATATCGTGTGGTTTTGCAGAAATCAACGTCCGCGTCTGCCAAAGATCCATGCACATGCGTAAAACGCTTTTTGGCACAAATCCATGTGCGGGTGCTAAAAAGAGCAGCATTGGCATGCTTTTCACGTCGTTTGGTAGAAATCCACGTGCGCGTTCTCCCAAAAGCACCATTTGCATGCGTATCGTGTGGTTTTGCAGAAAACAACGTCCGCGTCTACCAAAACATGCATGTGCATGCTTAAAACGCGTTTTGGCACAAATCCATGTGCGGGTGCTAAAAAGAGCACCATCGAATGCTTTTCACGTCGTTTGGTAGAAATCCACGTGCGCGTTCTGCCAAAAGCACCATTTGCATGCATATCGTGTGGTTTTGCAGAAAACAACGTCCGCGTCTACCAAAAGATCCAAGCGCATGCTTAAAACGCGTTTTGGCACAAATTCATGTGCGGGTGCTAAAAAGAGCAGCATCGGCATGTTTTTCACGTCGTTTGGTAGAAATCCACGTGCGCGTTCTGCCAAAAGCACCATTTGCATGTTTATCGTGTGGTTTTGCAGAAAACCGCGTCCGCGTCTACCAAAAGATGTATGTGCATGCTTAAAACGCGTTTTGGCACAAATCCATGTGCGGGTGCCAAAAAAAGCAGCATTGGCATGCTTTTCACGTCGTTTGGTAGAAATCCACGTGCGCGTTCTCCCAAAAGCACCATTTGCATGCATATCGTGTGGTTTTGCAGAAAACAACGTCCGCGTCTACCAAAATATGCATGCGCATGCTTAAAACGCGTTTTGGCACAAATCCATGTGCGGGTGCTAAAAAGAGCAGCATCCGCATGCTTGTCACGTCTTTTGGTAGAAATCCACGCGCGCGTTCTGCCAAAAGCACCATTTGCATGCATATCGTGTGGTTTTGCAGAAAACAACTTCCGTGTCTACCAAAAGATGCATGTGCATGCTTAAAACGCGTTTTGGCACAAATCCATATGCGGGTGCTAGAAAGAGCAGCTTCGGCACGCTTTTCACGTCGTTTGGTAGAAATCCACGCGCGCGTTCTGCCAAAAGCACCATTTGCATGCAAATCGTGTGGTTTTGCAGAAAACAACGTCCGCGTCTACCAAAAGATCCATGCGCATGCTTAAAACGCGTTTTGGCACAAATCCATGTGCGGGTGCTAAAAAGAGCAGCATTGGCATGCTTTTCACGTCGTTTGGTAGAAATCCACGTGCGCGTTCTGCCAAAAGCACCATTTGCATGCGTATCGTGTGGTTTTGCAGAAAACAACGTCCGCGTCTACCAAAAGATGCATGTGCATGCTTAAAACGCGTTTTGGCACAAATCCATGTGCGGGTGCTAAAAAGGGCAGCATCGGCATGCTTTTTACGTCGTTTGCTAGAAATACACGTGCGCGTTCTGCCAAAAGCACCATTTGCATGCATATCGTGTGGTTTTGCAGAAAACAGCGTCCGCGTCTACCAAAAGATGCATGTGCATGCTTAAAACGCGTTTTGGCACAAATCCCTGTGCGGGTGCTAAAAAGAGCAGCATTGGCATGCTTTTCACGTCGTTTGGTAGAAATCCACGTGCGCGTTCTGCCAAAAGCACCATTTGCATGCATATCGTGTGGTTTTGCAGAAAACAACGTCCGCGTCTACCAAAAGATGCATGTGCATGCTTAAAACGTGTTTTGGTACAAATTCATGTGCGTGTGCTAAAAAGAGCAGCATCGGCATGCTTTTCACGTCGTTTGGTAGAAATCCACGCGCGCGTTCTGCCAAAAGCACCATTTGCATGCAAATCGTGTGGTTTTGCAGAAAACAACGTCCACGTCTACCAAAAGATGCATGTGCATGCTTAAAACGCGTTTTGGCACAAATCCATGTGCGGGTGCTAAAAAGAGCAGCATTGGCATGCTTTTCACGTCGTTTGGTAGAAATCCACGTGCGCGTTCTCCCAAAAGCACCATATGCATGCATATCGTGTGGTTTTGCAGAAAACAACGTCCGCGTCTACCAAAATATGCATGCGCATGCTTAAAACGCGTTTTGGCACAAATCCATGTGCGCATGCTCAAAAGAGCAGCATCGGCATGCTTTTCACGTCGTTTGGTAGAAATCCACGCGCGCGTTGTGCCAAAAGCACCATTTGCATGCATATCGTGTGGTTTTGCAGAAAACAACGTCCGTGTCTACCAAAAGATGCCTGTGCATGCTTAAAACGCGTTTTGGCACAAATTCATGTGCGGGTGCTAAAAAGAGCAGCTTCGGCATGCTTTTCATGTCGTTTGGTAGAAATCCACGAGCGCGTTCTGCCAAAAGCACCCTTTGCATGCATATCGTGTGGTTTTGCAGAAAACAACGTCCGCGTCTACCAAAAGATGCATGTGCATGCTTAAAACGCGTTCTGGCACAAATCCATGTGCGGGTGCTAAAAAGAGCAGCATCGGCATGCTTTTCACGTCGTTTGGTAGAAATCCACGTGCGCGTTCTGCCAAAAGCACCTTTTGCATGCATATCGTGTGGTTTTGCAGAAAACAACGTCCGCGTCTACCAAAAGATGCATGCGCATGCTTAAAACGCGTTTTGGCACAAATCCATGTGCGGGTGCTAAAAAGAGCAGCATCGGCATGCTTTTCGCGTCGTTTGGTAGAAATCCACGTGCACGTTCTGCCAAAAGCACCATTTGCATGCATATCGTGTGGTTTTGCAGAAATCAACGTCCGCGTCTGCCAAAAGATCCATGCACATGCGTAAAACGCGTTTTGGCACAAATCCATGTGCGGGTGCTAAAAAGAGCAGCATTGGCATGCTTTTCACGTCGTTTGG
>NW_027460344.1:0-100533 GCF_050947875.1 Dermacentor variabilis | reverse complement strand
GAAAACTGCGTCCGCGTCTACCAAAAGATGCATGTGCATGCTAAAAACGCGTTTTGGCACAAATCCATGTGCGGATGTTAAAAAGAGCAGCATCGGCATGCTTTTCACGTCGTTTGGTAGAAATCCACACGCGCGTTCTGCCAAAAGCACCATTTGCATGCATATCGTGTGGTTTTGCAGAAAACTGCGTCCGCGTCTACCAAAAGATGCATGCGCATGCTTAAAACGCGCTTTGGCACAAATCCATGTGCGGATGTTAAAAAGAGCAGCATCGGCATGCTTTTCACGTCGTTTGGTAGAAATCCACGCGCGCGTTCTGCCAAAAGCACCATTTGCATGCATATCGTGTGGTTTTGCAGAAAACTGCGTCCGCGTCTACCAAAAGATGCATGCGCATGCTTAAAACGCGTTTTGGCACAAATCCATGTGCGGGTGCTAAAAAGAGCAGCATCGGCATGCTTTTCACGTCGTTTGGTAGAAATCCACACGCGCGTTCTGCCAAAAGCACCATTTGCATGCATATCGTGTGGTTTTGCAGAAAACTGCGTCCGCGTCTACCAAAAGATGCATGCGCATGCTTAAAACGCGTTTTGGCACATATCCATGTGCGGGTGCTAAAAAGAGCAGCATCGGCATGCTTTTCACGTCGTTTGGTAGAAATCCACACGCGCGTTCTGCCAAAAGCACCATTTGCATGCATATCGTGTGGTTTTGCAGAAAACTGCGTCCGCGTCTACCAAAAGATGCATGCGCATGCTTAAAACGCGCTTTGGCACAAATCCATGTGCGGGTGCTAAAAAGAGCAGCATCGGCATGCTTTTCACGTCGTTTGGTAGAAATCCACACGCGCGTTCTGCAAAAAGCACCATTTGCATGCCTATCGTGTGGTTTTGCAGAAAACTGCGTCCGCGTCTACCAAAAGATGCATGCGCATGCTTAAAACGCGCTTTGGCACAAATCCATGTGCGGATGTTAAAAAGAGCAGCATCGGCATGCTTTTCACGTCGTTTGGTAGAAATCCACGCGCGCGTTCTGCCAAAAGCACCATTTGCATGCATATCGTGTGGTTTTGCAGAAAACTGCGTCCGCGTCTACCAAAAGATGCATGCGCATGCTTAAAACGCGTTTTGGCACAAATCCATGTGCGGGTGCTAAAAAGAGCAGCATCGGCATGCTTTTCACGTCGTTTGGTAGAAATCCACACGCGCGTTCTGCCAAAAGCACCATTTGCATGCCTATCGTGTGGTTTTGCAGAAAACTGCGTCCGCGTCTACCAAAAGATGCATGCGCATGCTTAAAACGCGCTTTGGCACAAATCCATGTGCGGATGTTAAAAAGAGCAGCATCGGCATGCTTTTCACGTCGTTTGGTAGAAATCCACACGCGCGTTCTGCCAAAAGCACCATTTGCATGCATATCGTGTGGTTTTGCAGAAAACTGCGTCCGCGTCTACCAAAAGATGCATGTGCATGCTAAAAACGCGTTTTGGCACAAATCCATGTGCGGATGTTAAAAAGAGCAGCATCGGCATGCTTTTCACGTCGTTTGGTAGAAATCCACACGCGCGTTCTGCCAAAAGCACCATTTGCATGCATATCGTGTGGTTTTGCAGAAAACTGCGTCCGCGTCTACCAAAAGATGCATGCGCATGCTTAAAACGCGCTTTGGCACAAATCCATGTGCGGGTGCTAAAAAGAGCAGCATCGGCATGCTTTTCACGTCGTTTGGTAGAAATCCACACGCGCGTTCTGCCAAAAGCACCATTTGCATGCCTATCGTGTGGTTTTGCAGAAAACTGCGTCCGCGTCTACCAAAACATGCATGCGCATGCTTAAAACGCGTTTTGGCACAAATCCATGTGCGGGTGCTAAAAAGAGCAGCATCGGCATGCTTTTCACGTCGTTTGGTAGAAATCCACACGCGCGTTCTGCCAAAAGCACCATTTGCATGCATATCGTGTGGTTTTGCAGAAAACTGCGTCCGCGTCTACCAAAAGATGCATGTGCATGCTAAAAACGCGTTTTGGCACAAATCCATGTGCGGGTGCTAAAAAGTGCAGCATCGGCATGCTTTTCACGTCGTTTGGTAGAAATCCATGCGCGCGTTCTGCCAAAAGCACCATTTGCATGCCTATCGTGTGGTTTTGCAGAAAACTGCGTCCGCGTCTACCAAAAGATGCATGCGCATGCTTAAAACGCGTTTTGGCACAAATCCATGTGCGGATGTTAAAAAGAGCAGCATCGGCATGCTTTTCACGTCGTTTGGTAGAAATCCACGCGCGCGTTCTGCCAAAAGCACCATTTGCATGCATATCGTGTGGTTTTGCAGAAAACTGCGTCCGCGTCTACCAAAAGATGCATGCGCATGCTTAAAACGCGTTTTGGCACAAATCCATGTGCGGGTGCTAAAAAGAGCAGCATCGGCATGCTTTTCACGTCGTTTGGTAGAAATCCACACGCGCGTTCTGCAAAAAGCACCATTTGCATGCCTATCGTGTGGTTTTGCAGAAAACTGCGTCCGCGTCTACCAAAAGATGCATGCGCATGCTTAAAACGCGCTTTGGCACAAATCCATGTGCGGATGTTAAAAAGAGCAGCATCGGCATGCTTTTCACGTCGTTTGGTAGAAATCCACGCGCGCGTTCTGCCAAAAGCACCATTTGCATGCATATCGTGTGGTTTTGCAGAAAACTGCGTCCGCGTCTACCAAAAGATGCATGTGCATGCTAAAAACGCGTTTTGGCACAAATCCATGTGCGGATGTTAAAAAGAGCAGCATCGGCATGCTTTTCACGTCGTTTGGTAGAAATCCACGCGCGCGTTCTGCCAAAAGCACCATTTGCATGCATATCGTGTGGTTTTGCAGAAAACTGCGTCCGCGTCTACCAAAAGATGCATGCGCATGCTTAAAACGCGTTTTGGCACAAATCCATGTGCGGATGTTAAAAAGAGCAGCATCGGCATGCTTTTCACGTCGTTTGGTAGAAATCCACACGCGCGTTCTGCCAAAAGCACCATTTGCATGCATATCGTGTAGTTTTGCAGAAAACTGCGTCCGCGTCTACCAAAAGATGCATGCGCATGCTAAAAACGCGTTTTGGCACAAATCCATGTGCGGATGTTAAAAAGAGCAGCATCGGCATGCTTTTCACGTCGTTTGGTAGAAATCCACACGCGCGTTCTGCCAAAAGCACCATTTGCATGCATATCGTGTGGTTTTGCAGAAAACTGCGTCCGCGTCTACCAAAAGATGCATGTGCATGCTAAAAACGCGTTTTGGCACAAATCCATGTGCGGGTGCTAAAAAGAGCAGCATCGGCATGCTTTTCACGTCGTTTGGTAGAAATCCACACGCGCGTTCTGCCAAAAGCACCATTTGCATGCCTATCGTGTGGTTTTGCAGAAAACTGCGTCCGCGTCTACCAAAAGATGCATGCGCATGCTTAAAACGCGCTTTGGCACAAATCCATGTGCGGATGTTAAAAAGAGCAGCATCGGCATGCTTTTCACGTCGTTTGGTAGAAATCCACACGCGCGTTCTGCCAAAAGCACCATTTGCATGCATATCGTGTGGTTTTGCAGAAAACTGCGTCCGCGTCTACCAAAAGATGCATGTGCATGCTAAAAACGCGTTTTGGCACAAATCCATGTGCGGATGTTAAAAAGAGCAGCATCGGCATGCTTTTCACGTCGTTTGGTAGAAATCCACACGCGCGTTCTGCCAAAAGCACCATTTTCATGCATATCGTGTGGTTTTGCAGAAAACTGCGTCCGCGTCTACCAAAAGATGCATGCGCATGCTAAAAACGCGTTTTGGCACAAATCCATGTGCGGGTGCTAAAAAGAGCAGCATCGGCATGCTTTTCACGTCGTTTGGTAGAAATCCACGCGCGCGTTCTGCCAAAAGCACCATTTGCATGCCTATCGTGTGGTTTTGCAGAAAACTGCGTCCGCGTCTACCAAAAGATGCATGCGCATGCTTAAAACGCGTTTTGGCACAAATCCATGTGCGGATGTTAAAAAGAGCAGCATCGGCATGCTTTTCACGTCGTTTGGTAGAAATCCACGCGCGCGTTCTGCCAAAAGCACCATTTGCATGCATATCGTGTGGTTTTGCAGAAAACTGCGTCCGCGTCTACCAAAAGATGCATGCGCATGCTTAAAACGCGTTTTGGCACAAATCCATGTGCGGGTGCTAAAAAGAGCAGCATCGGCATGCTTTTCACGTCGTTTGGTAGAAATCCACGCGCGCGTTCTGCCAAAAGCACCATTTGCATGCATATCGTGTGGTTTTGCAGAAAACTGCGTCCGCGTCTACCAAAAGATGCATGCGCATGCTTAAAACGCGTTTTGGCACAAATCCATGTGCGGGTGCTAAAAAGAGCAGCATCGGCATGCTTTTCACGTCGTTTGGTAGAAATCCACACGCGCGTTCTGCCAAAAGCACCATTTGCATGCCTATCGTGTGGTTTTGCAGAAAACTGCGTCCGCGTCTACCAAAAGATGCATGCGCATGCTTAAAACGCGCTTTGGCACAAATCCATGTGCGGATGTTAAAAAGAGCAGCATCGGCATGCTTTTCACGTCGTTTGGTAGAAATCCACACGCGCGTTCTGCCAAAAGCACCATTTGCATGCATATCGTGTGGTTTTGCAGAAAACTGCGTCCGCGTCTACCAAAAGATGCATGCGCATGCTTAAAACGCGCTTTGGCACAAATCCATGTGCGGATGTTAAAAAGAGCAGCATCGGCATGCTTTTCACGTCGTTTGGTAGAAATCCACGCGCGCGTTCTGCCAAAAGCACCATTTGCATGCCTATCGTGTGGTTTTGCAGAAAACTGCGTCCGCGTCTACCAAAAGATGCATGTGCATGCTTAAAACGCGTTTTGGCACAAATCCATGTGCGGATGTTAAAAAGAGCAGCATCGGCATGCTTTTCACGTCGTTTGGTAGAAATCCACACGCGCGTTCTGCCAAAAGCACCATTTGCATGCCTATCGTGTGGTTTTGCAGAAAACTGCGTCCGCGTCTACCAAAAGATGCATGCGCATGCTTAAAACGCGTTTTGGCACAAATCCATGTGCGGGTGCTAAAAAGAGCAGCATCGGCATGCTTTTCACGTCGTTTGGTAGAAATCCACACGCGCGTTCTGCCAAAAGCACCATTTGCATGCATATCGTGTGGTTTTGCAGAAAACTGCGTCCGCGTCTACCAAAAGATGCATGTGCATGCTAAAAACGCGTTTTGGCACAAATCCATGTGCGGGTGCTAAAAAGAGCAGCATCGGCATGCTTTTCACGTCGTTTGGTAGAAATCCATGCGCGCGTTCTGCCAAAAGCACCATTTGCATGCCTATCGTGTGGTTTTGCAGAAAACTGCGTCCGCGTCTACCAAAAGATGCATGCGCATGCTTAAAACGCGTTTTGGCACAAATCCATGTGCGGATGTTAAAAAGAGCAGCATCGGCATGCTTTTCACGTCGTTTGGTAGAAATCCACGCGCGCGTTCTGCCAAAAGCACCATTTGCATGCATATCGTGTGGTTTTGCAGAAAACTGCGTCCGCGTCTACCAAAAGATGCATGCGCATGCTTAAAACGCGTTTTGGCACAAATCCATGTGCGGGTGCTAAAAAGAGCAGCATCGGCATGCTTTTCACGTCGTTTGGTAGAAATCCACACGCGCGTTCTGCAAAAAGCACCATTTGCATGCCTATCGTGTGGTTTTGCAGAAAACTGCGTCCGCGTCTACCAAAAGATGCATGCGCATGCTTAAAACGCGCTTTGGCACAAATCCATGTTCGGATGTTAAAAAGAGCAGCATCGGCATGCTTTTCACGTCGTTTGGTAGAAATCCACGCGCGCGTTCTGCCAAAAGCACCATTTGCATGCATATCGTGTGGTTTTGCAGAAAACTGCGTCCGCGTCTACCAAAAGATGCATGCGCATGCTTAAAACGCGTTTTGGCACAAATCCATGTGCGGGTGCTAAAAAGAGCAGCATCGGCATGCTTTTCACGTCGTTTGGTAGAAATCCACACGCGCGTTCTGCCAAAAGCACCATTTGCATGCCTATCGTGTGGTTTTGCAGAAAACTGCGTCCGCGTCTACCAAAAGATGCATGCGCATGCTTAAAACGCGCTTTGGCACAAATCCATGTGCGGATGTTAAAAAGAGCAGCATCGGCATGCTTTTCACGTCGTTTGGTAGAAATCCACACGCGCGTTCTGCCAAAAGCACCATTTGCATGCATATCGTGTGGTTTTGCAGAAAACTGCGTCCGCGTCTACCAAAAGATGCATGCGCATGCTAAAAACGCGTTTTGGCACAAATCCATGTGCGGATGTTAAAAAGAGCAGCATCGGCATGCTTTTCACGTCGTTTGGTAGAAATCCACACGCGCGTTCTGCCAAAAGCACCATTTGCATGCATATCGTGTGGTTTTGCAGAAAACTGCGTCCGCGTCTACCAAAAGATGCATGCGCATGCTTAAAACGCGTTTTGGCACATATCCATGTGCGGGTGCTAAAAAGAGCAGCATCGGCATGCTTTTCACGTCGTTTGGTAGAAATCCACACGCGCGTTCTGCCAAAAGCACCATTTGCATGCATATCGTGTGGTTTTGCAGAAAACTGCGTCCGCGTCTACCAAAAGATGCATGCGCATGCTTAAAACGCGCTTTGGCACAAATCCATGTGCGGGTGCTAAAAAGAGCAGCATCGGCATGCTTTTCACGTCGTTTGGTAGAAATCCACACGCGCGTTCTGCCAAAAGCACCATTTGCATGCCTATCGTGTGGTTTTGCAGAAAACTGCGTCCGCGTCTACCAAAACATGCATGCGCATGCTTAAAACGCGTTTTGGCACAAATCCATGTGCGGGTGCTAAAAAGAGCAGCATCGGCATGCTTTTCACGTCGTTTGGTAGAAATCCACACGCGCGTTCTGCCAAAAGCACCATTTGCATGCATATCGTGTGGTTTTGCAGAAAACTGCGTCCGCGTCTACCAAAAGATGCATGTGCATGCTAAAAACGCGTTTTGGCACAAATCCATGTGCGGGTGCTAAAAAGAGCAGCATCGGCATGCTTTTCACGTCGTTTGGTAGAAATCCATGCGCGCGTTCTGCCAAAAGCACCATTTGCATGCCTATCGTGTGGTTTTGCAGAAAACTGCGTCCGCGTCTACCAAAAGATGCATGCGCATGCTTAAAACGCGTTTTGGCACAAATCCATGTGCGGATGTTAAAAAGAGCAGCATCGGCATGCTTTTCACGTCGTTTGGTAGAAATCCACGCGCGCGTTCTGCCAAAAGCACCATTTGCATGCATATCGTGTGGTTTTGCAGAAAACTGCGTCCGCGTCTACCAAAAGATGCATGCGCATGCTTAAAACGCGTTTTGGCACAAATCCATGTGCGGGTGCTAAAAAGAGCAGCATCGGCATGCTTTTCACGTCGTTTGGTAGAAATCCACACGCGCGTTCTGCAAAAAGCACCATTTGCATGCCTATCGTGTGGTTTTGCAGAAAACTGCGTCCGCGTCTACCAAAAGATGCATGTGCATGCTTAAAACGCGTTTTGGCACAAATCCATGTGCGGATGTTAAAAAGAGCAGCATCGGCATGCTTTTCACGTCGTTTGGTAGAAATCCACACGCGCGTTCTGCCAAAAGCACCATTTGCATGCCTATCGTGTGGTTTTGCAGAAAACTGCGTCCGCGTCTACCAAAAGATGCATGCGCATGCTTAAAACGCGTTTTGGCACAAATCCATGTGCGGGTGCTAAAAAGAGCAGCATCGGCATGCTTTTCACGTCGTTTGGTAGAAATCCACACGCGCGTTCTGCCAAAAGCACCATTTGCATGCATATCGTGTGGTTTTGCAGAAAACTGCGTCCGCGTCTACCAAAAGATGCATGTGCATGCTAAAAACGCGTTTTGGCACAAATCCATGTGCGGGTGCTAAAAAGAGCAGCATCGGCATGCTTTTCACGTCGTTTGGTAGAAATCCATGCGCGCGTTCTGCCAAAAGCACCATTTGCATGCCTATCGTGTGGTTTTGCAGAAAACTGCGTCCGCGTCTACCAAAAGATGCATGCGCATGCTTAAAACGCGTTTTGGCACAAATCCATGTGCGGATGTTAAAAAGAGCAGCATCGGCATGCTTTTCACGTCGTTTGGTAGAAATCCACGCGCGCGTTCTGCCAAAAGCACCATTTGCATGCATATCGTGTGGTTTTGCAGAAAACTGCGTCCGCGTCTACCAAAAGATGCATGCGCATGCTTAAAACGCGTTTTGGCACAAATCCATGTGCGGGTGCTAAAAAGAGCAGCATCGGCATGCTTTTCACGTCGTTTGGTAGAAATCCACACGCGCGTTCTGCAAAAAGCACCATTTGCATGCCTATCGTGTGGTTTTGCAGAAAACTGCGTCCGCGTCTACCAAAAGATGCATGCGCATGCTTAAAACGCGCTTTGGCACAAATCCATGTTCGGATGTTAAAAAGAGCAGCATCGGCATGCTTTTCACGTCGTTTGGTAGAAATCCACGCGCGCGTTCTGCCAAAAGCACCATTTGCATGCATATCGTGTGGTTTTGCAGAAAACTGCGTCCGCGTCTACCAAAAGATGCATGCGCATGCTTAAAACGCGTTTTGGCACAAATCCATGTGCGGGTGCTAAAAAGAGCAGCATCGGCATGCTTTTCACGTCGTTTGGTAGAAATCCACACGCGCGTTCTGCCAAAAGCACCATTTGCATGCCTATCGTGTGGTTTTGCAGAAAACTGCGTCCGCGTCTACCAAAAGATGCATGCGCATGCTTAAAACGCGCTTTGGCACAAATCCATGTGCGGATGTTAAAAAGAGCAGCATCGGCATGCTTTTCACGTCGTTTGGTAGAAATCCACACGCGCGTTCTGCCAAAAGCACCATTTGCATGCATATCGTGTGGTTTTGCAGAAAACTGCGTCCGCGTCTACCAAAAGATGCATGCGCATGCTAAAAACGCGTTTTGGCACAAATCCATGTGCGGATGTTAAAAAGAGCAGCATCGGCATGCTTTTCACGTCGTTTGGTAGAAATCCACACGCGCGTTCTGCCAAAAGCACCATTTGCATGCATATCGTGTGGTTTTGCAGAAAACTGCGTCCGCGTCTACCAAAAGATGCATGCGCATGCTTAAAACGCGTTTTGGCACATATCCATGTGCGGGTGCTAAAAAGAGCAGCATCGGCATGCTTTTCACGTCGTTTGGTAGAAATCCACACGCGCGTTCTGCCAAAAGCACCATTTGCATGCATATCGTGTGGTTTTGCAGAAAACTGCGTCCGCGTCTACCAAAAGATGCATGCGCATGCTTAAAACGCGCTTTGGCACAAATCCATGTGCGGGTGCTAAAAAGAGCAGCATCGGCATGCTTTTCACGTCGTTTGGTAGAAATCCACACGCGCGTTCTGCCAAAAGCACCATTTGCATGCCTATCGTGTGGTTTTGCAGAAAACTGCGTCCGCGTCTACCAAAACATGCATGCGCATGCTTAAAACGCGTTTTGGCACAAATCCATGTGCGGGTGCTAAAAAGAGCAGCATCGGCATGCTTTTCACGTCGTTTGGTAGAAATCCACACGCGCGTTCTGCCAAAAGCACCATTTGCATGCATATCGTGTGGTTTTGCAGAAAACTGCGTCCGCGTCTACCAAAAGATGCATGTGCATGCTAAAAACGCGTTTTGGCACAAATCCATGTGCGGGTGCTAAAAAGAGCAGCATCGGCATGCTTTTCACGTCGTTTGGTAGAAATCCATGCGCGCGTTCTGCCAAAAGCACCATTTGCATGCCTATCGTGTGGTTTTGCAGAAAACTGCGTCCGCGTCTACCAAAAGATGCATGCGCATGCTTAAAACGCGTTTTGGCACAAATCCATGTGCGGATGTTAAAAAGAGCAGCATCGGCATGCTTTTCACGTCGTTTGGTAGAAATCCACGCGCGCGTTCTGCCAAAAGCACCATTTGCATGCATATCGTGTGGTTTTGCAGAAAACTGCGTCCGCGTCTACCAAAAGATGCATGCGCATGCTTAAAACGCGTTTTGGCACAAATCCATGTGCGGGTGCTAAAAAGAGCAGCATCGGCATGCTTTTCACGTCGTTTGGTAGAAATCCACACGCGCGTTCTGCAAAAAGCACCATTTGCATGCCTATCGTGTGGTTTTGCAGAAAACTGCGTCCGCGTCTACCAAAAGATGCATGCGCATGCTTAAAACGCGCTTTGGCACAAATCCATGTGCGGGTGCTAAAAAGAGCAGCATCGGCATGCTTTTCACGTCGTTTGGTAGAAATCCACACGCGCGTTCTGCCAAAAGCACCATTTGCATGCATATCGTGTGGTTTTGCAGAAAACTGCGTCCGCGTCTACCAAAAGATGCATGCGCATGCTTAAAACGCGTTTTGGCACAAATCCATGTGCGGGTGCTAAAAAGAGCAGCATCGGCATGTTTTTCACGTCGTTTGGTAGAAATCCACACGCGTTCTGCCAAAAGCACCATTTGCATGCATATCGTGTGGTTTTGCAGAAAACTGCGTCCGCGTCTACCAAAAGATGCATGTGCATGCTAAAAACGCGTTTTGGCACAAATCCATGTGCGGGTGCTAAAAAGAGCAGCATCGGCATGCTTTTCACGTCGTTTGGTAGAAATCCACGCGCGCGTTCTGCCAAAAGCACCATTTGCATGCCTATCGTGTGGTTTTGCAGAAAACTGCGTCCGCGTCTACCAAAAGATGCATGCGCATGCTTAAAACGCGTTTTGGCACAAATCCATGTGCGGATGTTAAAAAGAGCAGCATCGGCATGCTTTTCACGTCGTTTGGTAGAAATCCACGCGCGCGTTCTGCCAAAAGCACCATTTGCATGCATATCGTGTGGTTTTGCAGAAAACTGCGTCCGCGTCTACCAAAAGATGCATGCGCATGCTTAAAACGCGTTTTGGCACAAATCCATGTGCGGGTGCTAAAAAGAGCAGCATCGGCATGCTTTTCACGTCGTTTGGTAGAAATCCACGCGCGCGTTCTGCCAAAAGCACCATTTGCATGCATATCGTGTGGTTTTGCAGAAAACTGCGTCCGCGTCTACCAAAAGATGCATGCGCATGCTTAAAACGCGTTTTGGCACAAATCCATGTGCGGGTGCTAAAAAGAGCAGCATCGGCATGCTTTTCACGTCGTTTGGTAGAAATCCACACGCGCGTTCTGCCAAAAGCACCATTTGCATGCCTATCGTGTGGTTTTGCAGAAAACTGCGTCCGCGTCTACCAAAAGATGCATGCGCATGCTTAAAACGCGCTTTGGCACAAATCCATGTGCGGATGTTAAAAAGAGCAGCATCGGCATGCTTTTCACGTCGTTTGGTAGAAATCCACACGCGCGTTCTGCCAAAAGCACCATTTGCATGCATATCGTGTGATTTTGCAGAAAACTGCGTCCGCGTCTACCAAAAGATGCATGCGCATGCTTAAAACGCGCTTTGGCACAAATCCATGTGCGGATGTTAAAAAGAGCAGCATCGGCATGCTTTTCACGTCGTTTGGTAGAAATCCACGCGCGCGTTCTGCCAAAAGCACCATTTGCATGCATATCGTGTGGTTTTGCAGAAAACTGCGTCCGCGTCTACCAAAAGATGCATGCGCATGCTTAAAACGCGTTTTGGCACAAATCCATGTGCGGGTGCTAAAAAGAGCAGCATCGGCATGCTTTTCACGTCGTTTGGTAGAAATCCACACGCGCGTTCTGCCAAAAGCACCATTTGCATGCATATCGTGTGGTTTTGCAGAAAACTGCGTCCGCGTCTACCAAAAGATGCATGCGCATGCTTAAAACGCGTTTTGGCACATATCCATGTGCGGGTGCTAAAAAGAGCAGCATCGGCATGCTTTTCACGTCGTTTGGTAGAAATCCACACGCGCGTTCTGCCAAAAGCACCATTTGCATGCATATCGTGTGGTTTTGCAGAAAACTGCGTCCGCGTCTACCAAAAGATGCATGCGCATGCTTAAAACGCGCTTTGGCACAAATCCATGTGCGGGTGCTAAAAAGAGTAGCATCGGCATGCTTTTCACGTCGTTTGGTAGAAATCCACACGCGCGTTCTGCCAAAAGCACCATTTGCATGCCTATCGTGTGGTTTTGCAGAAAACTGCGTCCGCGTCTACCAAAACATGCATGCGCATGCTTAAAACGCGTTTTGGCACAAATCCATGTGCGGGTGCTAAAAAGAGCAGCATCGGCATGCTTTTCACGTCGTTTGGTAGAAATCCACACGCGCGTTCTGCCAAAAGCACCATTTGCATGCATATCGTGTGGTTTTGCAGAAAACTGCGTCCGCGTCTACCAAAAGATGCATGTGCATGCTAAAAACGCGTTTTGGCACAAATCCATGTGCGGGTGCTAAAAAGAGCAGCATCGGCATGCTTTTCACGTCGTTTGGTAGAAATCCATGCGCGCGTTCTGCCAAAAGCACCATTTGCATGCCTATCGTGTGGTTTTGCAGAAAACTGCGTCCGCGTCTACCAAAAGATGCATGCGCATGCTTAAAACGCGTTTTGGCACAAATCCATGTGCGGATGTTAAAAAGAGCAGCATCGGCATGCTTTTCACGTCGTTTGGTAGAAATCCACGCGCGCGTTCTGCCAAAAGCACCATTTGCATGCATATCGTGTGGTTTTGCAGAAAACTGCGTCCGCGTCTACCAAAAGATGCATGCGCATGCTTAAAACGCGTTTTGGCACAAATCCATGTGCGGGTGCTAAAAAGAGCAGCATCGGCATGCTTTTCACGTCGTTTGGTAGAAATCCACACGCGCGTTCTGCAAAAAGCACCATTTGCATGCCTATCGTGTGGTTTTGCAGAAAACTGCGTCCGCGTCTACCAAAAGATGCATGCGCATGCTTAAAACGCGCTTTGGCACAAATCCATGTGCGGATGTTAAAAAGAGCAGCATCGGCATGCTTTTCACGTCGTTTGGTAGAAATCCACGCGCGCGTTCTGCCAAAAGCACCATTTGCATGCATATCGTGTGGTTTTGCAGAAAACTGCGTCCGCGTCTACCAAAAGATGCATGCGCATGCTTAAAACGCGTTTTGGCACAAATCCATGTGCGGGTGCTAAAAAGAGCAGCATCGGCATGCTTTTCACGTCGTTTGGTAGAAATCCACACGCGCGTTCTGCCAAAAGCACCATTTGCATGCCTATCGTGTGGTTTTGCAGAAAACTGCGTCCGCGTCTACCAAAAGATGCATGCGCATGCTTAAAACGCGCTTTGGCACAAATCCATGTGCGGATGTTAAAAAGAGCAGCATCGGCATGCTTTTCACGTCGTTTGGTAGAAATCCACACGCGCGTTCTGCCAAAAGCACCATTTGCATGCATATCGTGTGGTTTTGCAGAAAACTGCGTCCGCGTCTACCAAAAGATGCATGTGCATGCTAAAAACGCGTTTTGGCACAAATCCATGTGCGGATGTTAAAAAGAGCAGCATCGGCATGCTTTTCACGTCGTTTGGTAGAAATCCACACGCGCGTTCTGCCAAAAGCACCATTTGCATGCATATCGTGTGGTTTTGCAGAAAACTGCGTCCGCGTCTACCAAAAGATGCATGCGCATGCTTAAAACGCGCTTTGGCACAAATCCATGTGCGGGTGCTAAAAAGAGCAGCATCGGCATGCTTTTCACGTCGTTTGGTAGAAATCCACACGCGCGTTCTGCCAAAAGCACCATTTGCATGCCTATCGTGTGGTTTTGCAGAAAACTGCGTCCGCGTCTACCAAAACATGCATGCGCATGCTTAAAACGCGTTTTGGCACAAATCCATGTGCGGGTGCTAAAAAGAGCAGCATCGGCATGCTTTTCACGTCGTTTGGTAGAAATCCACACGCGCGTTCTGCCAAAAGCACCATTTGCATGCATATCGTGTGGTTTTGCAGAAAACTGCGTCCGCGTCTACCAAAAGATGCATGTGCATGCTAAAAACGCGTTTTGGCACAAATCCATGTGCGGGTGCTAAAAAGTGCAGCATCGGCATGCTTTTCACGTCGTTTGGTAGAAATCCATGCGCGCGTTCTGCCAAAAGCACCATTTGCATGCCTATCGTGTGGTTTTGCAGAAAACTGCGTCCGCGTCTACCAAAAGATGCATGCGCATGCTTAAAACGCGTTTTGGCACAAATCCATGTGCGGATGTTAAAAAGAGCAGCATCGGCATGCTTTTCACGTCGTTTGGTAGAAATCCACGCGCGCGTTCTGCCAAAAGCACCATTTGCATGCATATCGTGTGGTTTTGCAGAAAACTGCGTCCGCGTCTACCAAAAGATGCATGCGCATGCTTAAAACGCGTTTTGGCACAAATCCATGTGCGGGTGCTAAAAAGAGCAGCATCGGCATGCTTTTCACGTCGTTTGGTAGAAATCCACACGCGCGTTCTGCCAAAAGCACCATTTGCATGCCTATCGTGTGGTTTTGCAGAAAACTGCGTCCGCGTCTACCAAAAGATGCATGCGCATGCTTAAAACGCGCTTTGGCACAAATCCATGTGCGGATGTTAAAAAGAGCAGCATCGGCATGCTTTTCACGTCGTTTGGTAGAAATCCACACGCGCGTTCTGCCAAAAGCACCATTTGCATGCATATCGTGTGGTTTTGCAGAAAACTGCGTCCGCGTCTACCAAAAGATGCATGCGCATGCTTAAAACGCGCTTTGGCACAAATCCATGTGCGGATGTTAAAAAGAGCAGCATCGGCATGCTTTTCACGTCGTTTGGTAGAAATCCACGCGCGCGTTCTGCCAAAAGCACCATTTGCATGCATATCGTGTGGTTTTGCAGAAAACTGCGTCCGCGTCTACCAAAAGATGCATGCGCATGCTTAAAACGCGTTTTGGCACAAATCCATGTGCGGGTGCTAAAAAGAGCAGCATCGGCATGCTTTTCACGTCGTTTGGTAGAAATCCACACGCGCGTTCTGCCAAAAGCACCATTTGCATGCATATCGTGTGGTTTTGCAGAAAACTGCGTCCGCGTCTACCAAAAGATGCATGCGCATGCTTAAAACGCGTTTTGGCACATATCCATGTGCGGGTGCTAAAAAGAGCAGCATCGGCATGCTTTTCACGTCGTTTGGTAGAAATCCACACGCGCGTTCTGCCAAAAGCACCATTTGCATGCATATCGTGTGGTTTTGCAGAAAACTGCGTCCGCGTCTACCAAAAGATGCATGCGCATGCTTAAAACGCGCTTTGGCACAAATCCATGTGCGGGTGCTAAAAAGAGCAGCATCGGCATGCTTTTCACGTCGTTTGGTAGAAATCCACACGCGCGTTCTGCCAAAAGCACCATTTGCATGCCTATCGTGTGGTTTTGCAGAAAACTGCGTCCGCGTCTACCAAAACATGCATGCGCATGCTTAAAACGCGTTTTGGCACAAATCCATGTGCGGGTGCTAAAAAGAGCAGCATCGGCATGCTTTTCACGTCGTTTGGTAGAAATCCACACGCGCGTTCTGCCAAAAGCACCATTTGCATGCATATCGTGTGGTTTTGCAGAAAACTGCGTCCGCGTCTACCAAAAGATGCATGTGCATGCTAAAAACGCGTTTTGGCACAAATCCATGTGCGGGTGCTAAAAAGAGCAGCATCGGCATGCTTTTCACGTCGTTTGGTAGAAATCCATGCGCGCGTTCTGCCAAAAGCACCATTTGCATGCCTATCGTGTGGTTTTGCAGAAAACTGCGTCCGCGTCTACCAAAAGATGCATGCGCATGCTTAAAACGCGTTTTGGCACAAATCCATGTGCGGATGTTAAAAAGAGCAGCATCGGCATGCTTTTCACGTCGTTTGGTAGAAATCCACGCGCGCGTTCTGCCAAAAGCACCATTTGCATGCATATCGTGTGGTTTTGCAGAAAACTGCGTCCGCGTCTACCAAAAGATGCATGCGCATGCTTAAAACGCGTTTTGGCACAAATCCATGTGCGGGTGCTAAAAAGAGCAGCATCGGCATGCTTTTCACGTCGTTTGGTAGAAATCCACACGCGCGTTCTGCAAAAAGCACCATTTGCATGCCTATCGTGTGGTTTTGCAGAAAACTGCGTCCGCGTCTACCAAAAGATGCATGCGCTTGCTTAAAACGCGCTTTGGCACAAATCCATGTGCGGATGTTAAAAAGAGCAGCATCGGCATGCTTTTCACGTCGTTTGGTAGAAATCCACGCGCGCGTTCTGCCAAAAGCACCATTTGCATGCATATCGTGTGGTTTTGCAGAAAACTGCGTCCGCGTCTACCAAAAGATGCATGCGCATGCTTAAAACGCGCTTTGGCACAAATCCATGTGCGGATGTTAAAAAGAGCAGCATCGGCATGCTTTTCACGTCGTTTGGTAGAAATCCACACGCGCGTTCTGCCAAAAGCACCATTTGCATGCATATCGTGTGGTTTTGCAGAAAACTGCGTCCGCGTCTACCAAAAGATGCATGTGCATGCTAAAAACGCGTTTTGGCACAAATCCATGTGCGGATGTTAAAAAGAGCAGCATCGGCATGCTTTTCACGTCGTTTGGTAGAAATCCACACGCGCGTTCTGCCAAAAGCACCATTTGCATGCATATCGTGTGGTTTTGCAGAAAACTGCGTCCGCGTCTACCAAAAGATGCATGCGCATGCTTAAAACGCGCTTTGGCACAAATCCATGTGCGGGTGCTAAAAAGAGCAGCATCGGCATGCTTTTCACGTCGTTTGGTAGAAATCCACACGCGCGTTCTGCCAAAAGCACCATTTGCATGCCTATCGTGTGGTTTTGCAGAAAACTGCGTCCGCGTCTACCAAAACATGCATGCGCATGCTTAAAACGCGTTTTGGCACAAATCCATGTGCGGGTGCTAAAAAGAGCAGCATCGGCATGCTTTTCACGTCGTTTGGTAGAAATCCACACGCGCGTTCTGCCAAAAGCACCATTTGCATGCATATCGTGTGGTTTTGCAGAAAACTGCGTCCGCGTCTACCAAAAGATGCATGTGCATGCTAAAAACGCGTTTTGGCACAAATCCATGTGCGGGTGCTAAAAAGTGCAGCATCGGCATGCTTTTCACGTCGTTTGGTAGAAATCCATGCGCGCGTTCTGCCAAAAGCACCATTTGCATGCCTATCGTGTGGTTTTGCAGAAAACTGCGTCCGCGTCTACCAAAAGATGCATGCGCATGCTTAAAACGCGTTTTGGCACAAATCCATGTGCGGATGTTAAAAAGAGCAGCATCGGCATGCTTTTCACGTCGTTTGGTAGAAATCCACGCGCGCGTTCTGCCAAAAGCACCATTTGCATGCATATCGTGTGGTTTTGCAGAAAACTGCGTCCGCGTCTACCAAAAGATGCATGCGCATGCTTAAAACGCGTTTTGGCACAAATCCATGTGCGGGTGCTAAAAAGAGCAGCATCGGCATGCTTTTCACGTCGTTTGGTAGAAATCCACACGCGCGTTCTGCAAAAAGCACCATTTGCATGCCTATCGTGTGGTTTTGCAGAAAACTGCGTCCGCGTCTACCAAAAGATGCATGCGCATGCTTAAAACGCGCTTTGGCACAAATCCATGTGCGGATGTTAAAAAGAGCAGCATCGGCATGCTTTTCACGTCGTTTGGTAGAAATCCACGCGCGCGTTCTGCCAAAAGCACCATTTGCATGCATATCGTGTGGTTTTGCAGAAAACTGCGTCCGCGTCTACCAAAAGATGCATGTGCATGCTAAAAACGCGTTTTGGCCCAAATCCATGTGCGGATGTTAAAAAGAGCAGCATCGGCATGCTTTTCACGTCGTTTGGTAGAAATCCACGCGCGCGTTCTGCCAAAAGCACCATTTGCATGCATATCGTGTGGTTTTGCAGAAAACTGCGTCCGCGTCTACCAAAAGATGCATGCGCATGCTTAAAACGCGTTTTGGCACAAATCCATGTGCGGATGTTAAAAAGAGCAGCATCGGCATGCTTTTCACGTCGTTTGGTAGAAATCCACACGCGCGTTCTGCCAAAAGCACCATTTGCATGCATATCGTGTAGTTTTGCAGAAAACTGCGTCCGCGTCTACCAAAAGATGCATGCGCATGCTAAAAACGCGTTTTGGCACAAATCCATGTGCGGATGTTAAAAAGAGCAGCATCGGCATGCTTTTCACGTCGTTTGGTAGAAATCCACACGCGCGTTCTGCCAAAAGCACCATTTGCATGCATATCGTGTGGTTTTGCAGAAAACTGCGTCCGCGTCTACCAAAAGATGCATGTGCATGCTAAAAACGCGTTTTGGCACAAATCCATGTGCGGGTGCTAAAAAGAGCAGCATCGGCATGCTTTTCACGTCGTTTGGTAGAAATCCACACGCGCGTTCTGCCAAAAGCACCATTTGCATGCCTATCGTGTGGTTTTGCAGAAAACTGCGTCCGCGTCTACCAAAAGATGCATGCGCATGCTAAAAACGCGTTTTGGCACAAATCCATGTGCGGGTGCTAAAAAGAGCAGCATCGGCATGCTTTTCACGTCGTTTGGTAGAAATCCACACGCGCGTTCTGCCAAAAGCACCATTTGCATGCCTATCGTGTGGTTTTGCAGAAAACTGCGTCCGCGTCTACCAAAAGATGCATGCGCATGCTTAAAACGCGCTTTGGCACAAATCCATGTGCGGATGTTAAAAAGAGCAGCATCGGCATGCTTTTCACGTCGTTTGGTAGAAATCCACACGCGCGTTCTGCCAAAAGCACCATTTGCATGCATATCGTGTGGTTTTGCAGAAAACTGCGTCCGCGTCTACCAAAAGATGCATGCGCATGCTTAAAACGCGTTTTGGCACAAATCCATGTGCGGGTGCTAAAAAGAGCAGCATCGGCATGCTTTTCACGTCGTTTGGTAGAAATCCACGCGCGCGTTCTGCCAAAAGCACCATTTGCATGCATATCGTGTGGTTTTGCAGAAAACTGCGTCCGCGTCTACCAAAAGATGCATGCGCATGCTTAAAACGCGTTTTGGCACAAATCCATGTGCGGGTGCTAAAAAGAGCAGCATCGGCATGCTTTTCACGTCGTTTGGTAGAAATCCACACGCGCGTTCTGCCAAAAGCACCATTTGCATGCCTATCGTGTGGTTTTGCAGAAAACTGCGTCCGCGTCTACCAAAAGATGCATGCGCATGCTTAAAACGCGCTTTGGCACAAATCCATGTGCGGATGTTAAAAAGAGCAGCATCGGCATGCTTTTCACGTCGTTTGGTAGAAATCCACACGCGCGTTCTGCCAAAAGCACCATTTGCATGCATATCGTGTGGTTTTGCAGAAAACTGCGTCCGCGTCTACCAAAAGATGCATGCGCATGCTTAAAACGCGCTTTGGCACAAATCCATGTGCGGATGTTAAAAAGAGCAGCATCGGCATGCTTTTCACGTCGTTTGGTAGAAATCCACGCGCGCGTTCTGCCAAAAGCACCATTTGCATGCCTATCGTGTGGTTTTGCAGAAAACTGCGTCCGCGTCTACCAAAAGATGCATGTGCATGCTTAAAACGCGTTTTGGCACAAATCCATGTGCGGATGTTAAAAAGAGCAGCATCGGCATGCTTTTCACGTCGTTTGGTAGAAATCCACACGCGCGTTCTGCCAAAAGCACCATTTGCATGCCTATCGTGTGGTTTTGCAGAAAACTGCGTCCGCGTCTACCAAAAGATGCATGCGCATGCTTAAAACGCGTTTTGGCACAAATCCATGTGCGGGTGCTAAAAAGAGCAGCATCGGCATGCTTTTCACGTCGTTTGGTAGAAATCCACACGCGCGTTCTGCCAAAAGCACCATTTGCATGCATATCGTGTGGTTTTGCAGAAAACTGCGTCCGCGTCTACCAAAAGATGCATGTGCATGCTAAAAACGCGTTTTGGCACAAATCCATGTGCGGGTGCTAAAAAGAGCAGCATCGGCATGCTTTTCACGTCGTTTGGTAGAAATCCATGCGCGCGTTCTGCCAAAGCACCATTTGCATGCCTATCGTGTGGTTTTGCAGAAAACTGCGTCCGCGTCTACCAAAAGATGCATGCGCATGCTTAAAACGCGTTTTGGCACAAATCCATGTGCGGATGTTAAAAAGAGCAGCATCGGCATGCTTTTCACGTCGTTTGGTAGAAATCCACGCGCGCGTTCTGCCAAAAGCACCATTTGCATGCATATCGTGTGGTTTTGCAGAAAACTGCGTCCGCGTCTACCAAAAGATGCATGCGCATGCTTAAAAACGCGTTTTGGCACAAATCCATGTGCGGGTGCTAAAAAGAGCAGCATCGGCATGCTTTTCACGTCGTTTGGTAGAAATCCACACGCGCGTTCTGCAAAAAGCACCATTTGCATGCCTATCGTGTGGTTTTGCAGAAAACTGCGTCCGCGTCTACCAAAAGATGCATGCGCATGCTTAAAACGCGCTTTGGCACAAATCCATGTTCGGATGTTAAAAAGAGCAGCATCGGCATGCTTTTCACGTCGTTGGTAGAAATCCACGCGCGCGTTCTGCCAAAAGCACCATTTGCATGCATATCGTGTGGTTTTGCAGAAAACTGCGTCCGCGTCTACCAAAAGATGCATGCGCATGCTTAAAACGCGTTTTGGCACAAATCCATGTGCGGGTGCTAAAAAGAGCAGCATCGGCATGCTTTTCACGTCGTTTGGTAGAAATCCACACGCGCGTTCTGCCAAAGCACCATTTGCATGCCTATCGTGTGGTTTTGCAGAAAACTGCGTCCGCGTCTACCAAAAGATGCATGCGCATGCTTAAAACGCGCTTTGGCACAAATCCATGTGCGGATGTTAAAAAGAGCAGCATCGGCATGCTTTTCACGTCGTTTGGTAGAAATCCACACGCGCGTTCTGCCAAAAGCACCATTTGCATGCATATCGTGTGGTTTTGCAGAAAACTGCGTCCGCGTCTACCAAAAGATGCATGCGCATGCTAAAAACGCGTTTTGGCACAAATCCATGTGCGGATGTTAAAAAGAGCAGCATCGGCATGCTTTTCACGTCGTTTGGTAGAAATCCACACGCGCGTTCTGCCAAAAGCACCATTTGCATGCATATCGTGTGGTTTTGCAGAAAACTGCGTCCGCGTCTACCAAAAGATGCATGCGCATGCTTAAAACGCGTTTTGGCACATATCCATGTGCGGGTGCTAAAAAGAGCAGCATCGGCATGCTTTTCACGTCGTTTGGTAGAAATCCACACGCGCGTTCTGCCAAAAGCACCATTTGCATGCATATCGTGTGGTTTTGCAGAAAACTGCGTCCGCGTCTACCAAAAGATGCATGCGCATGCTTAAAACGCGCTTTGGCACAAATCCATGTGCGGGTGCTAAAAAGAGCAGCATCGGCATGCTTTTCACGTCGTTTGGTAGAAATCCACACGCGCGTTCTGCCAAAAGCACCATTTGCATGCCTATCGTGTGGTTTTGCAGAAAACTGCGTCCGCGTCTACCAAAACATGCATGCGCATGCTTAAAACGCGTTTTGGCACAAATCCATGTGCGGGTGCTAAAAAGAGCAGCATCGGCATGCTTTTCACGTCGTTTGGTAGAAATCCACACGCGCGTTCTGCCAAAAGCACCATTTGCATGCATATCGTGTGGTTTTGCAGAAAACTGCGTCCGCGTCTACCAAAAGATGCATGTGCATGCTAAAAACGCGTTTTGGCACAAATCCATGTGCGGGTGCTAAAAAGAGCAGCATCGGCATGCTTTTCACGTCGTTTGGTAGAAATCCATGCGCGCGTTCTGCCAAAAGCACCATTTGCATGCCTATCGTGTGGTTTTGCAGAAAACTGCGTCCGCGTCTACCAAAAGATGCATGCGCATGCTTAAAACGCGTTTTGGCACAAATCCATGTGCGGATGTTAAAAAGAGCAGCATCGGCATGCTTTTCACGTCGTTTGGTAGAAATCCACGCGCGCGTTCTGCCAAAAGCACCATTTGCATGCATATCGTGTGGTTTTGCAGAAAACTGCGTCCGCGTCTACCAAAAGATGCATGCGCATGCTTAAAACGCGTTTTGGCACAAATCCATGTGCGGGTGCTAAAAAGAGCAGCATCGGCATGCTTTTCACGTCGTTTGGTAGAAATCCACACGCGCGTTCTGCAAAAAGCACCATTTGCATGCCTATCGTGTGGTTTTGCAGAAAACTGCGTCCGCGTCTACCAAAAGATGCATGCGCATGCTTAAAACGCGCTTTGGCACAAATCCATGTGCGGATGTTAAAAGAGCAGCATCGGCATGCTTTTCACGTCGTTTGGTAGAAATCCACGCGCGCGTTCTGCCAAAAGCACCATTTGCATGCATATCGTGTGGTTTTGCAGAAAACTGCGTCCGCGTCTACCAAAAGATGCATGCGCATGCTTAAAACGCGTTTTGGCACAAATCCATGTGCGGGTGCTAAAAAGAGCAGCATCGGCATGCTTTTCACGTCGTTTGGTAGAAATCCACACGCGCATTCTGCCAAAAGCACCATTTGCATGCCTATCGTGTGGTTTTGCAGAAAACTGCGTCCGCGTCTACCAAAAGATGCATGCGCATGCTTAAAACGCGTTTTGGCACAAATCCATGTGCGGGTGCTAAAAAGAGCAGCATCGGCATGCTTTTCACGTCGTTTGGTAGAAATGCACACGCGCGTTCTGCCAAAAGCACCATTTGCATGCATATCGTGTGGTTTTGCAGAAAACTGCGTCCGCGTCTACCAAAAGATGCATGCGCATGCTTAAAACGCACTTTGGCACAAATCCATGTGCGGGTGCTAAAAAGAGCAGCATCGGCATGCTTTTCACGTCGTTTGCTAGAAATCCACGCGCGCGTTCTGCCAAAAGCACCATTTGCATGCCTATCGTGTGGTTTTGCAGAAAACTGAGTCCGCGTCTACCAAAAGATGCATGCGCATGCTTAAAACGCATTTTGGCACAAATCCATGTGCGGGTGCTAAAAAGAGCAGCATCGGCATGCTTTTCACGTCGTTTGGTAGAAATCCACACGCGCGTTCTGCCAAAAGCACCATTTGCATGCCTATCGTGTGGTTTTGCAGAAAACTGCGTCTACCAAAAGATGCATGCGCATGCTTAAAACGCGTTTTGGCACAAATCCATGTGCGGATGTTAAAAAGAGCAGCATCGGCATGCTTTTCACGTCGTTGGTAGAAATCCACGCGCGCGTTCTGCCAAAAGCACCATTTGCATGCATATCGTGTGGTTTTGCAGAAAACTGCGTCCGCGTCTACCAAAAGATGCATGTGCATGCTAAAAACGCGTTTTGGCACAAATCCATGTGCGGATGTTAAAAAGAGCAGCATCGGCATGCTTTTCACGTCGTTTGGTAGAAATCCACGCGCGCGTTCTGCCAAAAGCACCATCATCATCATCATCATCAGCCTGTTACGCCACTGCAGAGCAAAGGCCTCTCCCATGCTTCTCCAACAACCCCGGTCATGTACTAATTGTGGCCATGCCGTCCCTGCAAACTTCTTAATCTCATCCGCCCACCTAACTTTCTGCCGCCCCCTGCTACGCTTCCCTTCCCTTGGGATCCAGTCCGTAACCCTTAATGACCATCGGTTATCTTCCCTCCTCATTACATGTCCTCCCCATGCCCATTTCTTTTTCTTGATTTCAACTAAGATGTCATTAACTCGCGTTTGTTCCCTCACCCAATCTGCTCTTTTCTTATCCCTTAACGTTACACCTATCATTCTTCTTTCCATAGCTCGTTGTGACGTTCTCAATTTGAGTAGAACCCTTTTAGTAAGCCTCCAGGTTTCTGCACCGTAGGTGAGTACTGGTAAGACACAGCTATTATATACTTTTCTCTTGAGGGATAATGGCAACCTGCTGTTCATGATTTGGGAATGCCTGCCAAACGCACCCCAGCCCATTCTTATTCTTCTGATTATTTCCGTCTCATGATCCGGATCCGCCGTCACTACCTGCCCTAAGTAGATGTATTCCCTTACGACTTCCAGTGCCTCGCTGCCTATTGTAAATTGCTGTTCTCTCCCGAGACTGTTAAGCATTAGTTTAGTTTTCTGCAGATTAATTTTTAGACCCACTCTTCTGCTTTGCCTCTCCAGGTCAGTGAGCATGCATTGCAATTGGTCCCCTGAGTTACTAAGCAAGGCAATATCATCAGCGAATCGCAAGTTACTAAGGTATTCTCCATTAACTTTTATCCCCAATTCTTCCCAATCCAGGTCTCTGAATACCTGCTGTAAACACGCTGTGAATAGCATTGGAGATATCGTATCTCCCTGCCTGACGCCTTTCTGTATTGGGATTTTGTTGCTTGCTTTATGGAGGACTACGGTGGCTGTGGAGCCGCTATAGATATCTTCCAGTATTTTTACATATGGCTCATCTACACCCTGATTCCGTAACGCCTCCATGACTGCTGAGGTTTCGACTGAATCAAACGCTTTCTCGTAATCAATGAAAGCTATATATAAGGGTTGGTTATATTCTGCACATTTCTCTATCACTTGATTGATAGTGTGAATATGGTCTATTGTTGAGTAGCCTTTACGGAATCCTGCCTGGTCCTTTGGTTGACAGAAGCCTAAGGTGTTCCTGATTCTATTTGCAATTACCTTAGTAAATACTTTGTAGGCAACGGACAGTAAGCTGATCGGTCTATAATTTTTCAAGTCTTTGGCGTCCCCTTTCTTATGGATTAGGATTATGTTAGCGTTCTTCCAAGATTGCGGTACGCTCGAGGTCATGAGGCATTGCGTATACAGGGTGGCCAGTTTCTCTAGAACAATCTGTCCACCATCCTTCAACAAATCTGCTGTTACCTGATCCTCCCCAGCTGCCTTCCCCCTTTGCATATCTCCTAAGGCTTTCTTTACTTCTTCCGGCGTTACCTTTGGGATTTCGAATTCCTCTAGACTATTTTCTCTTCCATTATCGTCGTGGATGCCACTGGTACTGTATAAATCTCTATAGAACTCCTCAGCCACTTGAACTATCTCATCCATATTAGTAATGATATTGCCGGCTTTGTCTCTTAACGCATGCATCTGATTCTTGCCAATTCCTAGTTTCTTCTTCACTGTTTTTAGGCTTCCTCCGTTCCTGAGCGCATGTTCAATTCTATCCATATTATACTTCCTTATGTCAGCTGTCTTACGCTTGTTGATTAATTTCGAAAGTTCTGCAAGTTCTATTCTAGCTGTAGGGTTAGGTGCTTTCATACATTGGCGTTTCTTGATCAGATCTTTCGTCTCCTGCGATAGTTTGCTGGTATCCTGTCTAACGGAGTTACCACCGACTTCTATTGCACACTCCTTAATGATGCCCACAAGATTGTCGTTCATTACTTCAACAATAAGGTTCTCTTCCTGAGTTAAAGCCGAATACCTGTTCTGTAGCTTGATCTGGAATTCCTCTATTTTCCCTCTTACCGCTAACTCATTGATCGGCTTCTTATGTACCAGTTTCTTCCGTTCCCTCCTCAGGTCTAGGCTAATTCGAGTTCTTACCATCCTGTGGTCACTGCAGCGCACCTTGCCGAGCACGTTCACATCTTGTATGATGCCAGGGTTAGCGCAGAGTATGAAGTCTATTTCATTTCTAGTCTCGCCGTTCGGGCTCCTCCATGTCCACTTTCGGCTATCTCGCTTGCGGAAGAAGGTATTCATTATCCTCATATTATTCTGTTCCGCAAACTCTACTAATAACTCTCCCCTGCTATTCCTAGTGCTTATGCCATATTCACCCACTGCCTTGTCTCCAGCCTGCTTCTTGCCTACCTTGGCATTAAAGTCGCCCATTAGTATAGTGTATTTAGTTTTCACTCTGCCCATCGCCGATTCCACGTCTTCATAGAAGCTTTCGACTTCCTGGTCATCATGACTGGATGTAGGGGCGTAGACCTGTACAATCTTCATTTTGTACCTCTTATTAAGTTTCACAACAAGACCTGCCACCCTCTCGTTAATGCTATAGAATTCCTGTATGTTACCAGCTATATTCTTATTAACCAGGAATCCGACCCCTAGTTCTCTTCTCTCCGCTAAGCCCCGGTAGCACAGAACGTGCCCGCTATTTAGCACTGTATATGCTTCTTTTGGCCTCCTAACTTCACTGAGCCCTATTATATCCCATTTACTGCCCTCTAATTCCTCCAATAGCACTGCTAGACTCGCCTCACTAGATAACGTTCTAGCGTTAAACGTTGCCAGGTTCATATTCCAATGGCGGCCTGTCCGGAGCCAGTGATTCTTAGCACCCTCTGCTGCGTCGCAGGTCTGACCGCCGCCGTGGTCAGTTGCTTCGCAGCTGCTGGGGACTGAGGGCCGGGGTTTGATTGTTGTGTTCATAGGAGGTTATGGCCAAGTTCTGCACCAGGGTGGCCAATCCTGCTCTGGTGAGGGAGTGCGTTACCGGTTCTGGTCACCGGGATCAGGCCACACTCCAGGCCTGTTTGTGCAATTTTATCAACACGCGGATTTTTTTTTTTTAATCCGGTGGAAAATTGCCGGCACCGGGATTCGAACCACGGACCTCTTGCACGCGAGGCGGGTGTTCTACCTCTACGCCACCGCGGCACCTTTGGGTGCCGCGGTGCCGCCACCGCGGCACCGCGGCACCCAAAAGCACCATTTGCATGCATATCGTGTGGTTTTGCAGAAAACTGCGTCCGCGTCTACCAAAAGATGCATGCGCATGCTTAAAACGCGTTTTGGCACAAATCCATGTGCGGGTGCTAAAAAGAGCAGCATCGGCATGCTTTTCACGTCGTTTGGTAGAAATCCACACGCGCGTTCTGCCAAAAGCACCATTTGCATGCATATCGTGTGGTTTTGCAGAAAACTGCGTCCGCGTCTACCAAAAGATGCATGTGCATGCTAAAAACGCGTTTTGGCACAAATCCATGTGCGGGTGCTAAAAAGAGCAGCATCGGCATGCTTTTCACGTCGTTTGGTAGAAATCCACACGCGCGTTCTGCCAAAAGCACCATTTGCATGCCTATCGTGTGGTTTTGCAGAAAACTGCGTCCGCGTCTACCAAAAGATGCATGCGCATGCTAAAAACGCGTTTTGGCACAAATCCATGTGCGGGTGCTAAAAAGAGCAGCATCGGCATGCTTTTCACGTCGTTTGGTAGAAATCCACACGCGCGTTCTGCCAAAAGCACCATTTGCATGCCTATCGTGTGGTTTTGCAGAAAACTGCGTCCGCGTCTACCAAAAGATGCATGCGCATGCTTAAAACGCGCTTTGGCACAAATCCATGTGCGGATGTTAAAAAGAGCAGCATCGGCATGCTTTTCACGTCGTTTGGTAGAAATCCACACGCGCGTTCTGCCAAAAGCACCATTTGCATGCATATCGTGTGGTTTTGCAGAAAACTGCGTCCGCGTCTACCAAAAGATGCATGCGCATGCTTAAAACGCGTTTTGGCACAAATCCATGTGCGGGTGCTAAAAAGAGCAGCATCGGCATGCTTTTCACGTCGTTTGGTAGAAATCCACGCGCGCGTTCTGCCAAAAGCACCATTTGCATGCATATCGTGTGGTTTTGCAGAAAACTGCGTCCGCGTCTACCAAAAGATGCATGCGCATGCTTAAAACGCGTTTTGGCACAAATCCATGTGCGGGTGCTAAAAAGAGCAGCATCGGCATGCTTTTCACGTCGTTTGGTAGAAATCCACACGCGCGTTCTGCCAAAAGCACCATTTGCATGCCTATCGTGTGGTTTTGCAGAAAACTGCGTCCGCGTCTACCAAAAGATGCATGCGCATGCTTAAAACGCGCTTTGGCACAAATCCATGTGCGGATGTTAAAAAGAGCAGCATCGGCATGCTTTTCACGTCGTTTGGTAGAAATCCACACGCGCGTTCTGCCAAAAGCACCATTTGCATGCATATCGTGTGGTTTTGCAGAAAACTGCGTCCGCGTCTACCAAAAGATGCATGTGCATGCTTAAAACGCGTTTTGGCACAAATCCATGTGCGGATGTTAAAAAGAGCAGCATCGGCATGCTTTTCACGTCGTTTGGTAGAAATCCACACGCGCGTTCTGCCAAAAGCACCATTTGCATGCCTATCGTGTGGTTTTGCAGAAAACTGCGTCCGCGTCTACCAAAAGATGCATGCGCATGCTTAAAACGCGTTTTGGCACAAATCCATGTGCGGGTGCTAAAAAGAGCAGCATCGGCATGCTTTTCACGTCGTTTGGTAGAAATCCACACGCGCGTTCTGCCAAAAGCACCATTTGCATGCATATCGTGTGGTTTTGCAGAAAACTGCGTCCGCGTCTACCAAAAGATGCATGTGCATGCTAAAAACGCGTTTTGGCACAAATCCATGTGCGGGTGCTAAAAAGAGCAGCATCGGCATGCTTTTCACGTCGTTTGGTAGAAATCCATGCGCGCGTTCTGCCAAAAGCACCATTTGCATGCCTATCGTGTGGTTTTGCAGAAAACTGCGTCCGCGTCTACCAAAAGATGCATGCGCATGCTTAAAACGCGTTTTGGCACAAATCCATGTGCGGATGTTAAAAAGAGCAGCATCGGCATGCTTTTCACGTCGTTTGGTAGAAATCCACACGCGCGTTCTGCCAAAAGCACCATTTGCATGCATATCGTGTGGTTTTGCAGAAAACTGCGTCCGCGTCTACCAAAAGATGCATGCGCATGCTTAAAACGCGTTTTGGCACAAATCCATGTGCGGGTGCTAAAAAGAGCAGCATCGGCATGCTTTTCACGTCGTTTGGTAGAAATCCACGCGCGCGTTCTGCCAAAAGCACCATTTGCATGCATATCGTGTGGTTTTGCAGAAAACTGCGTCCGCGTCTACCAAAAGATGCATGCGCATGCTTAAAACGCGTTTTGGCACAAATCCATGTGCGGGTGCTAAAAAGAGCAGCATCGGCATGCTTTTCACGTCGTTTGGTAGAAATCCACACGCGCGTTCTGCCAAAAGCACCATTTGCATGCCTATCGTGTGGTTTTGCAGAAAACTGCGTCCGCGTCTACCAAAAGATGCATGCGCATGCTTAAAACGCGCTTTGGCACAAATCCATGTGCGGATGTTAAAAAGAGCAGCATCGGCATGCTTTTCACGTCGTTTGGTAGAAATCCACGCGCGCGTTCTGCCAAAAGCACCATTTGCATGCCTATCGTGTGGTTTTGCAGAAAACTGCGTCCGCGTCTACCAAAAGATGCATGTGCATGCTTAAAACGCGTTTTGGCACAAATCCATGTGCGGATGTTAAAAAGAGCAGCATCGGCATGCTTTTCACGTCGTTTGGTAGAAATCCACACGCGCGTTCTGCCAAAAGCACCATTTGCATGCCTATCGTGTGGTTTTGCAGAAAACTGCGTCCGCGTCTACCAAAAGATGCATGCGCATGCTTAAAACGCGTTTTGGCACAAATCCATGTGCGGGTGCTAAAAAGAGCAGCATCGGCATGCTTTTCACGTCGTTTGGTAGAAATCCACACGCGCGTTCTGCCAAAAGCACCATTTGCATGCATATCGTGTGGTTTTGCAGAAAACTGCGTCCGCGTCTACCAAAAGATGCATGTGCATGCTAAAAACGCGTTTTGGCACAAATCCATGTGCGGGTGCTAAAAAGAGCAGCATCGGCATGCTTTTCACGTCGTTTGGTAGAAATCCATGCGCGCGTTCTGCCAAAAGCACCATTTGCATGCCTATCGTGTGGTTTTGCAGAAAACTGCGTCCGCGTCTACCAAAAGATGCATGCGCATGCTTAAAACGCGTTTTGGCACAAATCCATGTGCGGATGTTAAAAAGAGCAGCATCGGCATGCTTTTCACGTCGTTTGGTAGAAATCCACGCGCGCGTTCTGCCAAAAGCACCATTTGCATGCATATCGTGTGGTTTTGCAGAAAACTGCGTCCGCGTCTACCAAAAGATGCATGCGCATGCTTAAAACGCGTTTTGGCACAAATCCATGTGCGGGTGCTAAAAAGAGCAGCATCGGCATGCTTTTCACGTCGTTTGGTAGAAATCCACACGCGCGTTCTGCAAAAAGCACCATTTGCATGCCTATCGTGTGGTTTTGCAGAAAACTGCGTCCGCGTCTACCAAAAGATGCATGCGCATGCTTAAAACGCGCTTTGGCACAAATCCATGTTCGGATGTTAAAAAGAGCAGCATCGGCATGCTTTTCACGTCGTTTGGTAGAAATCCACGCGCGCGTTCTGCCAAAAGCACCATTTGCATGCATATCGTGTGGTTTTGCAGAAAACTGCGTCCGCGTCTACCAAAAGATGCATGCGCATGCTTAAAACGCGTTTTGGCACAAATCCATGTGCGGGTGCTAAAAAGAGCAGCATCGGCATGCTTTTCACGTCGTTTGGTAGAAATCCACACGCGCGTTCTGCCAAAAGCACCATTTGCATGCCTATCGTGTGGTTTTGCAGAAAACTGCGTCCGCGTCTACCAAAGATGCATGCGCATGCTTAAAACGCGCTTTGGCACAAATCCATGTGCGGATGTTAAAAAGAGCAGCATCGGCATGCTTTTCACGTCGTTTGGTAGAAATCCACACGCGCGTTCTGCCAAAAGCACCATTTGCATGCATATCGTGTGGTTTTGCAGAAAACTGCGTCCGCGTCTACCAAAAGATGCATGCGCATGCTAAAAACGCGTTTTGGCACAAATCCATGTGCGGATGTTAAAAAGAGCAGCATCGGCATGCTTTTCACGTCGTTTAGTAGAAATCCACACGCGCGTTCTGCCAAAAGCACCATTTGCATGCATATCGTGTGGTTTTGCAGAAAACTGCGTCCGCGTCTACCAAAAGATGCATGCGCATGCTTAAAACGCGTTTTGGCACATATCCATGTGCGGGTGCTAAAAAGAGCAGCATCGGCATGCTTTTCACGTCGTTTGGTAGAAATCCACACGCGCGTTCTGCCAAAAGCACCATTTGCATGCATATCGTGTGGTTTTGCAGAAAACTGCGTCCGCGTCTACCAAAAGATGCATGCGCATGCTTAAAACGCGCTTTGGCACAAATCCATGTGCGGGTGCTAAAAAGAGCAGCATCGGCATGCTTTTCACGTCGTTTGGTAGAAATCCACACGCGCGTTCTGCCAAAAGCACCATTTGCATGCCTATCGTGTGGTTTTGCAGAAAACTGCGTCCGCGTCTACCAAAACATGCATGCGCATGCTTAAAACGCGTTTTGGCACAAATCCATGTGCGGGTGCTAAAAAGAGCAGCATCGGCATGCTTTTCACGTCGTTTGGTAGAAATCCACACGCGCGTTCTGCCAAAAGCACCATTTGCATGCATATCGTGTGGTTTTGCAGAAAACTGCGTCCGCGTCTACCAAAAGATGCATGTGCATGCTAAAAACGCGTTTTGGCACAAATCCATGTGCGGGTGCTAAAAAGAGCAGCATCGGCATGCTTTTCACGTCGTTTGGTAGAAATCCATGCGCGCGTTCTGCCAAAAGCACCATTTGCATGCCTATCGTGTGGTTTTGCAGAAAACTGCGTCCGCGTCTACCAAAAGATGCATGCGCATGCTTAAAACGCGTTTTGGCACAAATCCATGTGCGGATGTTAAAAAGAGCAGCATCGGCATGCTTTTCACGTCGTTTGGTAGAAATCCACGCGCGCGTTCTGCCAAAAGCACCATTTGCATGCATATCGTGTGGTTTTGCAGAAAACTGCGTCCGCGTCTACCAAAAGATGCATGCGCATGCTTAAAACGCGTTTTGGCACAAATCCATGTGCGGGTGCTAAAAAGAGCAGCATCGGCATGCTTTTCACGTCGTTTGGTAGAAATCCACACGCGCGTTCTGCAAAAAGCACCATTTGCATGCCTATCGTGTGGTTTTGCAGAAAACTGCGTCCGCGTCTACCAAAAGATGCATGCGCATGCTTAAAACGCGCTTTGGCACAAATCCATGTGCGGATGTTAAAAAGAGCAGCATCGGCATGCTTTTCACGTCGTTTGGTAGAAATCCACGCGCGCGTTCTGCCAAAAGCACCATTTGCATGCATATCGTGTGGTTTTGCAGAAAACTGCGTCCGCGTCTACCAAAAGATGCATGCGCATGCTTAAAACGCGTTTTGGCACAAATCCATGTGCGGGTGCTAAAAAGAGCAGCATCGGCATGCTTTTCACGTCGTTTGGTAGAAATCCACACGCGCGTTCTGCCAAAAGCACCATTTGCATGCCTATCGTGTGGTTTTGCAGAAAACTGCGTCCGCGTCTACCAAAAGATGCATGCGCATGCTTAAAACGCGTTTTGGCACAAATCCATGTGCGGGTGCTAAAAAGAGCAGCATCGGCATGCTTTTCACGTCGTTTGGTAGAAATCCACGCGCGCGTTCTGCCAAAAGCACCATTTGCATGCATATCGTGTGGTTTTGCAGAAAACTGCGTCCGCGTCTACCAAAAGATGCATGCGCATGCTTAAAACGCGCTTTGGCACAAATCCATGTGCGGATGTTAAAAAGAGCAGCATCGGCATGCTTTTCACGTCGTTTGGTAGAAATCCACGCGCGCGTTCTGCCAAAAGCACCATTTGCATGCATATCGTGTGGTTTTGCAGAAAACTGCGTCCGCGTCTACCAAAAGATGCATGCTCATGCTTAAAACGCGTTTTGGCACAAATCCATGTGCGGGTGCTAAAAAGAGCAGCATCGGCATGCTTTTCACGTCGTTTGGTAGAAATGCACACGCGCGTTCTGCCAAAAGCACCATTTGCATGCATATCGTGTGGTTTTGCAGAAAACTGCGTCCGCGTCTACCAAAAGATGCATGCGCATGCTTAAAACGCACTTTGGCACAAATCCATGTGCGGGTGCTAAAAAGAGCAGCATCGGCATGCTTTTCACGTCGTTTGCTAGAAATCCACGCGCGCGTTCTGCCAAAAGCACCATTTGCATGCCTATCGTGTGGTTTTGCAGAAAACTGAGTCCGCGTCTACCAAAAGATGCATGCGCATGCTTAAAACGCGTTTTGGCACAAATCCATGTGCGGGTGCTAAAAAGAGCAGCATCGGCATGCTTTTCACGTCGTTTGGTAGAAATCCACACGCGCGTTCTGCCAAAAGCACCATTTGCATGCCTATCGTGTGGTTTTGCAGAAAACTGCGTCTACCAAAAGATGCATGCGCATGCTTAAAACGCGTTTTGGCACAAATCCATGTGCGGATGTTAAAAAGAGCAGCATCGGCATGCTTTTCACGTCGTTTGGTAGAAATCCACGCGCGCGTTCTGCCAAAAGCACCATTTGCATGCATATCGTGTGGTTTTGCAGAAAACTGCGTCCGCGTCTACCAAAAGATGCATGTGCATGCTAAAAACGCGTTTTGGCACAAATCCATGTGCGGATGTTAAAAAGAGCAGCATCGGCATGCTTTTCACGTCGTTTGGTAGAAATCCACGCGCGCGTTCTGCCAAAAGCACCATCATCATCATCATCATCAGCCTGTTACGCCCACTGCAGAGCAAAGGCCTCTCCCATGCTTCTCCAACAACCCCGGTCATGTACTAATTGTGGCCATGCCGTCCCTGCAAACTTCTTAATCTCATCCGCCCACCTAACTTTCTGCCGCCCCCTGCTACGCTTCCCTTCCCTTGGGATCCAGTCCGTAACCCTTAATGACCATCGGTTATCTTCCCTCCTCATTACATGTCCTCCCCATGCCCATTTCTTTTTCTTGATTTCAACTAAGATGTCATTAACTCGCGTTTGTTCCCTCACCCAATCTGCTCTTTTCTTATCCCTTAACGTTACACCTATCATTCTTCTTTCCATAGCTCGTTGTGACGTTCTCAATTTGAGTAGAACCCTTTTAGTAAGCCTCCAGGTTTCTGCACCGTAGGTGAGTACTGGTAAGACACAGCTATTATATACTTTTCTCTTGAGGGATAATGGCAACCTGCTGTTCATGATTTGGGAATGCCTGCCAAACGCACCCCAGCCCATTCTTATTCTTCTGATTATTTCCGTCTCATGATCCGGATCCGCCGTCACTACCTGCCCTAAGTAGATGTATTCCCTTACGACTTCCAGTGCCTCGCTGCCTATTGTAAATTGCTGTTCTCTCCCGAGACTGTTAAGCATTACTTTAGTTTTCTGCAGATTAATTTTTAGACCCACTCTTCTGCTTTGCCTCTCCAGGTCAGTGAGCATGCATTGCAATTGGTCCCCTGAGTTACTAAGCAAGGCAATATCATCAGCGAATCGCAAGTTACTAAGGTATTCTCCATTACCTTTTATCCCCAATTCTTCCCAATCCAGGTCTCTGAATACCTCCTGTAAACACGCTGTGAATAGCATTGGAGATATCGTATCTCCCTGCCTGACGCCTTTCTGTATTGGGATTTTGTTGCTTGCTTTATGGAGGACTACGGTGGCTGTGGAGCCGCTATAGATATCTTCCAGTATTTTTACATATGGCTCATCTACACCCTGATTCCGTAACGCCTCCATGACTGCTGAGGTTTCGACTGAATCAAACGCTTTCTCGTAATCAATGAAAGCTATATATAAGGGTTGGTTATATTCTGCACATTTCTCTATCACTTGATTGATAGTGTGAATATGGTCTATTGTTGAGTAGCCTTTACGGAATCCTGCCTGGTCCTTTGGTTGACAGAAGCCTAAGGTGTTCCTGATTCTATTTGCAATTACCTTAGTAAATACTTTGTAGGCAACGGACAGTAAGCTGATCGGTCTATAATTTTTCAAGTCTTTGGCGTCCCCTTTCTTATGGATTAGGATTATGTTAGCGTTCTTCCAAGATTGCGGTACGCTCGAGGTCATGAGGCATTGCGTATACAGGGTGGCCAGTTTCTCTAGAACAATCTGTCCACCATCCTTCAACAAATCTGCTGTTACCTGATCCTCCCCAGCTGCCTTCCCCCTTTGCATATCTCCTAAGGCTTTCTTTACTTCTTCCGGCGTTACCTTTGGGATTTCGAATTCCTCTAGACTATTTTCTCTTCCATTATCGTCGTGGATGCCACTGGTACTGTATAAATCTCTATAGAACTCCTCAGCCACTTGAACTATCTCATCCATATTAGTAATGATATTGCCGGCTTTGTCTCTTAACGCATGCATCTGATTCTTGCCAATTCCTAGTTTCTTCTTCACTGTTTTTAGGCTTCCTCCGTTCCTGAGCGCATGTTCAATTCTATCCATATTATACTTCCTTATGTCAGCTGTCTTACGCTTGTTGATTAATTTCGAAAGTTCTGCAAGTTCTATTCTAGCTGTAGGGTTAGATGCTTTCATACATTGGCGTTTCTTGATCAGATCTTTCGTCTCCTGCGATAGTTTGCTGGTATCCTGTCTAACGGAGTTACCACCGACTTCTATTGCACACTCCTTAATGATGCCCACAAGATTGTCGTTCATTACTTCAACAATAAGGTTCTCTTCCTGAGTTAAAGCCGAATACCTGTTCTGTAGCTTGATCTGGAATTCCTCTATTTTCCCTCTTACCGCTAACTCATTGATCGGCTTCTTATGTACCAGTTTCTTCCGTTCCCTCCTCAGGTCTAGGCTAATTCGAGTTCTTACCATCCTGTGGTCACTGCAGCGCACCTTGCCGAGCACGTTCACATCTTGTATGATGCCAGGGTTAGCGCAGAGTATGAAGTCTATTTCATTTCTAGTCTCGCCGTTCGGGCTCCTCCATGTCCACTTTCGGCTATCTCGCTTGCGGAAGAAGGTATTCATTATCCTCATATTATTCTGTTCCGCAAACTCTACTAATAACTCTCCCCTGCTATTCCTAGTGCTTATGCCATATTCACCCACTGCCTTGTCTCCAGCCTGCTTCTTGCCTACCTTGGCATTAAAGTCGCCCATTAGTATAGTGTATTTAGTTTTCACTCTGCCCATCGCCGATTCCACGTCTTCATAGAAGCTTTCGACTTCCTGGTCATCATGACTGGATGTAGGGGCGTAGACCTGTACAATCTTCATTTTGTACCTCTTATTAAGTTTCACAACAAGACCTGCCACCCTCTCGTTAATGCTATAGAATTCCTGTATGTTACCAGCTATATTCTTATTAACCAGGAATCCGACCCCTAGTTCTCTTCTCTCCGCTAAGCCCCGGTAGCACAGAACGTGCCCGCTATTTAGCACTGTATATGCTTCTTTTGGCCTCCTAACTTCACTGAGCCCTATTATATCCCATTTACTGCCCTCTAATTCCTCCAATAGCACTGCTAGACTCGCCTCACTAGATAACGTTCTAGCGTTAAACGTTGCCAGGTTCATATTCCAATGGCGGCCTGTCCGGAGCCAGTGATTCTTAGCACCCTCTGCTGCGTCGCAGGTCTGACCGCCGCCGTGGTCAGTTGCTTCGCAGCTGCTGGGGACTGAGGGCCGGGGTTTGATTGTTGTGTTCATAGGAGGTTATGGCCAAGTTCTGCACCAGGGTGGCCAATCCTGCTCTGTTGAGGGAGTGCGTTACCGGTTCTGGTCACCGGGATCAGGCCACACTCCAGGCCTGTTTGTGCAATTTTATCAACACGCGGATTTTTTTTTTTTAATCCGGTGGAAAATTGCCGGCACCGGGATTCGAACCACGGACCTCTTGCACGCGAGGCGGGTGTTCTACCTCTACGCCACCGCGGCACCTTTGGGTGCCGCGGTGCCGCCACCGCGGCACCGCGGCACCCAAAAGCACCATTTGCATGCATATCGTGTGGTTTTGCAGAAAACTGCGTCCGCGTCTACCAAAAGATGCATGCGCATGCTTAAAACGCGTTTTGGCACAAATCCATGTGCGGGTGCTAAAAAGAGCAGCATCGGCATGCTTTTCACGTCGTTTGGTAGAAATCCACACGCGCGTTCTGCCAAAAGCACCATTTGCATGCCTATCGTGTGGTTTTGCAGAAAACTGCGTCCGCGTCTACCAAAAGATGCATGCGCATGCTTAAAACGCGCTTTGGCACAAATCCATGTGCGGATGTTAAAAAGAGCAGCATCGGCATGCTTTTCACGTCGTTTGGTAGAAATCCACACGCGCGTTCTGCCAAAAGCACCATTTGCATGCATATCGTGTGGTTTTGCAGAAAACTGCGTCCGCGTCTACCAAAAGATGCATGTGCATGCTAAAAACGCGTTTTGGCACAAATCCATGTGCGGATGTTAAAAAGAGCAGCATCGGCATGCTTTTCACGTCGTTTGGTAGAAATCCACACGCGCGTTCTGCCAAAAGCACCATTTGCATGCATATCGTGTGGTTTTGCAGAAAACTGCGTCCGCGTCTACCAAAAGATGCATGCGCATGCTTAAAACGCGCTTTGGCACAAATCCATGTGCGGGTGCTAAAAAGAGCAGCATCGGCATGCTTTTCACGTCGTTTGGTAGAAATCCACACGCGCGTTCTGCCAAAAGCACCATTTGCATGCCTATCGTGTGGTTTTGCAGAAAACTGCGTCCGCGTCTACCAAAACATGCATGCGCATGCTTAAAACGCGTTTTGGCACAAATCCATGTGCGGGTGCTAAAAAGAGCAGCATCGGCATGCTTTTCACGTCGTTTGGTAGAAATCCACACGCGCGTTCTGCCAAAAGCACCATTTGCATGCATATCGTGTGGTTTTGCAGAAAACTGCGTCCGCGTCTACCAAAAGATGCATGTGCATGCTAAAAACGCGTTTTGGCACAAATCCATGTGCGGGTGCTAAAAAGAGCAGCATCGGCATGCTTTTCACGTCGTTTGGTAGAAATCCACACGCGCGTTCTGCCAAAAGCACCATTTGCATGCCTATCGTGTGGTTTTGCAGAAAACTGCGTCCGCGTCTACCAAAAGATGCATGCGCATGCTTAAAACGCGCTTTGGCACAAATCCATGTGCGGATGTTAAAAAGAGCAGCATCGGCATGCTTTTCACGTCGTTTGGTAGAAATCCACACGCGCGTTCTGCCAAAAGCACCATTTGCATGCATATCGTGTGGTTTTGCAGAAAACTGCGTCCGCGTCTACCAAAAGATGCATGTGCATGCTAAAAACGCGTTTTGGCACAAATCCATGTGCGGATGTTAAAAAGAGCAGCATCGGCATGCTTTTCACGTCGTTTGGTAGAAATCCACACGCGCGTTCTGCCAAAAGCACCATTTGCATGCATATCGTGTGGTTTTGCAGAAAACTGCGTCCGCGTCTACCAAAAGATGCATGCGCATGCTTAAAACGCGCTTTGGCACAAATCCATGTGCGGGTGCTAAAAAGAGCAGCATCGGCATGCTTTTCACGTCGTTTGGTAGAAATCCACACGCGCGTTCTGCCAAAAGCACCATTTGCATGCCTATCGTGTGGTTTTGCAGAAAACTGCGTCCGCGTCTACCAAAACATGCATGCGCATGCTTAAAACGCGTTTTGGCACAAATCCATGTGCGGGTGCTAAAAAGAGCAGCATCGGCATGCTTTTCACGTCGTTTGGTAGAAATCCACGCGCGCGTTCTGCCAAAAGCACCATTTGCATGCATATCGTGTGGTTTTGCAGAAAACTGCGTCCGCGTCTACCAAAAGATGCATGCGCATGCTTAAAACGCGTTTTGGCACAAATCCATGTGCGGGTGCTAAAAAGAGCAGCATCGGCATGCTTTTCACGTCGTTTGGTAGAAATCCACACGCGCGTTCTGCAAAAAGCACCATTTGCATGCCTATCGTGTGGTTTTGCAGAAAACTGCGTCCGCGTCTACCAAAAGATGCATGCGCATGCTTAAAACGCGCTTTGGCACAAATCCATGTGCGGATGTTAAAAAGAGCAGCATCGGCATGCTTTTCACGTCGTTTGGTAGAAATCCACGCGCGCGTTCTGCCAAAAGCACCATTTGCATGCATATCGTGTGGTTTTGCAGAAAACTGCGTCCGCGTCTACCAAAAGATGCATGCGCATGCTTAAAACGCGTTTTGGCACAAATCCATGTGCGGGTGCTAAAAAGAGCAGCATCGGCATGCTTTTCACGTCGTTTGGTAGAAATCCACACGCGCGTTCTGCCAAAAGCACCATTTGCATGCCTATCGTGTGGTTTTGCAGAAAACTGCGTCCGCGTCTACCAAAAGATGCATGCGCATGCTTAAAACGCGCTTTGGCACAAATCCATGTGCGGATGTTAAAAAGAGCAGCATCGGCATGCTTTTCACGTCGTTTGGTAGAAATCCACACGCGCGTTCTGCCAAAAGCACCATTTGCATGCATATCGTGTGGTTTTGCAGAAAACTGCGTCCGCGTCTACCAAAAGATGCATGTGCATGCTAAAAACGCGTTTTGGCACAAATCCATGTGCGGATGTTAAAAAGAGCAGCATCGGCATGCTTTTCACGTCGTTTGGTAGAAATCCACACGCGCGTTCTGCCAAAAGCACCATTTGCATGCATATCGTGTGGTTTTGCAGAAAACTGCGTCCGCGTCTACCAAAAGATGCATGCGCATGCTTAAAACGCGCTTTGGCACAAATCCATGTGCGGGTGCTAAAAAGAGCAGCATCGGCATGCTTTTCACGTCGTTTGGTAGAAATCCACACGCGCGTTCTGCCAAAAGCACCATTTGCATGCCTATCGTGTGGTTTTGCAGAAAACTGCGTCCGCGTCTACCAAAACATGCATGCGCATGCTTAAAACGCGTTTTGGCACAAATCCATGTGCGGGTGCTAAAAAGAGCAGCATCGGCATGCTTTTCACGTCGTTTGGTAGAAATCCACACGCGCGTTCTGCCAAAAGCACCATTTGCATGCATATCGTGTGGTTTTGCAGAAAACTGCGTCCGCGTCTACCAAAAGATGCATGTGCATGCTAAAAACGCGTTTTGGCACAAATCCATGTGCGGGTGCTAAAAAGTGCAGCATCGGCATGCTTTTCACGTCGTTTGGTAGAAATCCATGCGCGCGTTCTGCCAAAAGCACCATTTGCATGCCTATCGTGTGGTTTTGCAGAAAACTGCGTCCGCGTCTACCAAAAGATGCATGCGCATGCTTAAAACGCGTTTTGGCACAAATCCATGTGCGGATGTTAAAAAGAGCAGCATCGGCATGCTTTTCACGTCGTTTGGTAGAAATCCACGCGCGCGTTCTGCCAAAAGCACCATTTGCATGCATATCGTGTGGTTTTGCAGAAAACTGCGTCCGCGTCTACCAAAAGATGCATGCGCATGCTTAAAACGCGTTTTGGCACAAATCCATGTGCGGGTGCTAAAAAGAGCAGCATCGGCATGCTTTTCACGTCGTTTGGTAGAAATCCACACGCGCGTTCTGCAAAAAGCACCATTTGCATGCCTATCGTGTGGTTTTGCAGAAAACTGCGTCCGCGTCTACCAAAAGATGCATGCGCATGCTTAAAACGCGCTTTGGCACAAATCCATGTGCGGATGTTAAAAAGAGCAGCATCGGCATGCTTTTCACGTCGTTTGGTAGAAATCCACGCGCGCGTTCTGCCAAAAGCACCATTTGCATGCATATCGTGTGGTTTTGCAGAAAACTGCGTCCGCGTCTACCAAAAGATGCATGTGCATGCTAAAAACGCGTTTTGGCACAAATCCATGTGCGGATGTTAAAAAGAGCAGCATCGGCATGCTTTTCACGTCGTTTGGTAGAAATCCACACGCGCGTTCTGCCAAAAGCACCATTTGCATGCATATCGTGTGGTTTTGCAGAAAACTGCGTCCGCGTCTACCAAAAGATGCATGCGCATGCTTAAAACGCGTTTTGGCACAAATCCATGTGCGGATGTTAAAAAGAGCAGCATCGGCATGCTTTTCACGTCGTTTGGTAGAAATCCACACGCGCGTTCTGCCAAAAGCACCATTTGCATGCATATCGTGTAGTTTTGCAGAAAACTGCGTCCGCGTCTACCAAAAGATGCATGCGCATGCTAAAAACGCGTTTTGGCACAAATCCATGTGCGGATGTTAAAAAGAGCAGCATCGGCATGCTTTTCACGTCGTTTGGTAGAAATCCACACGCGCGTTCTGCCAAAAGCACCATTTGCATGCATATCGTGTGGTTTTGCAGAAAACTGCGTCCGCGTCTACCAAAAGATGCATGTGCATGCTAAAAACGCGTTTTGGCACAAATCCATGTGCGGGTGCTAAAAAGAGCAGCATCGGCATGCTTTTCACGTCGTTTGGTAGAAATCCACACGCGCGTTCTGCCAAAAGCACCATTTGCATGCCTATCGTGTGGTTTTGCAGAAAACTGCGTCCGCGTCTACCAAAAGATGCATGCGCATGCTAAAAACGCGTTTTGGCACAAATCCATGTGCGGGTGCTAAAAAGAGCAGCATCGGCATGCTTTTCACGTCGTTTGGTAGAAATCCACACGCGCGTTCTGCCAAAAGCACCATTTGCATGCCTATCGTGTGGTTTTGCAGAAAACTGCGTCCGCGTCTACCAAAAGATGCATGCGCATGCTTAAAACGCGCTTTGGCACAAATCCATGTGCGGATGTTAAAAAGAGCAGCATCGGCATGCGTTTCACGTCGTTTGGTAGAAATCCACACGCGCGTTCTGCCAAAAGCACCATTTGCATGCATATCGTGTGGTTTTGCAGAAAACTGCGTCCGCGTCTACCAAAAGATGCATGCGCATGCTTAAAACGCGTTTTGGCACAAATCCATGTGCGGGTGCTAAAAAGAGCAGCATCGGCATGCTTTTCACGTCGTTTGGTAGAAATCCACGCGCGCGTTCTGCCAAAAGCACCATTTGCATGCATATCGTGTGGTTTTGCAGAAAACTGCGTCCGCGTCTACCAAAAGATGCATGCGCATGCTTAAAACGCGTTTTGGCACAAATCCATGTGCGGGTGCTAAAAAGAGCAGCATCGGCATGCTTTTCACGTCGTTTGGTAGAAATCCACACGCGCGTTCTGCCAAAAGCACCATTTGCATGCCTATCGTGTGGTTTTGCAGAAAACTGCGTCCGCGTCTACCAAAAGATGCATGCGCATGCTTAAAACGCGCTTTGGCACAAATCCATGTGCGGATGTTAAAAAGAGCAGCATCGGCATGCTTTTCACGTCGTTTGGTAGAAATCCACACGCGCGTTCTGCCAAAAGCACCATTTGCATGCATATCGTGTGGTTTTGCAGAAAACTGCGTCCGCGTCTACCAAAAGATGCATGCGCATGCTTAAAACGCGCTTTGGCACAAATCCATGTGCGGATGTTAAAAAGAGCAGCATCGGCATGCTTTTCACGTCGTTTGGTAGAAATCCACGCGCGCGTTCTGCCAAAAGCACCATTTGCATGCCTATCGTGTGGTTTTGCAGAAAACTGCGTCCGCGTCTACCAAAAGATGCATGTGCATGCTTAAAACGCGTTTTGGCACAAATCCATGTGCGGATGTTAAAAAGAGCAGCATCGGCATGCTTTTCACGTCGTTTGGTAGAAATCCACACGCGCGTTCTGCCAAAAGCACCATTTGCATGCCTATCGTGTGGTTTTGCAGAAAACTGCGTCCGCGTCTACCAAAAGATGCATGCGCATGCTTAAAACGCGTTTTGGCACAAATCCATGTGCGGGTGCTAAAAAGAGCAGCATCGGCATGCTTTTCACGTCGTTTGGTAGAAATCCACACGCGCGTTCTGCCAAAAGCACCATTTGCATGCATATCGTGTGGTTTTGCAGAAAACTGCGTCCGCGTCTACCAAAAGATGCATGTGCATGCTAAAAACGCGTTTTGGCACAAATCCATGTGCGGGTGCTAAAAAGAGCAGCATCGGCATGCTTTTCACGTCGTTTGGTAGAAATCCATGCGCGCGTTCTGCCAAAAGCACCATTTGCATGCCTATCGTGTGGTTTTGCAGAAAACTGCGTCCGCGTCTACCAAAAGATGCATGCGCATGCTTAAAACGCGTTTTGGCACAAATCCATGTGCGGATGTTAAAAAGAGCAGCATCGGCATGCTTTTCACGTCGTTTGGTAGAAATCCACGCGCGCGTTCTGCCAAAAGCACCATTTGCATGCATATCGTGTGGTTTTGCAGAAAACTGCGTCCGCGTCTACCAAAAGATGCATGCGCATGCTTAAAACGCGTTTTGGCACAAATCCATGTGCGGGTGCTAAAAAGAGCAGCATCGGCATGCTTTTCACGTCGTTTGGTAGAAATCCACACGCGCGTTCTGCAAAAAGCACCATTTGCATGCCTATCGTGTGGTTTTGCAGAAAACTGCGTCCGCGTCTACCAAAAGATGCATGCGCATGCTTAAAACGCGCTTTGGCACAAATCCATGTTCGGATGTTAAAAAGAGCAGCATCGGCATGCTTTTCACGTCGTTTGGTAGAAATCCACGCGCGCGTTCTGCCAAAAGCACCATTTGCATGCATATCGTGTGGTTTTGCAGAAAACTGCGTCCGCGTCTACCAAAAGATGCATGCGCATGCTTAAAACGCGTTTTGGCACAAATCCATGTGCGGGTGCTAAAAAGAGCAGCATCGGCATGCTTTTCACGTCGTTTGGTAGAAATCCACACGCGCGTTCTGCCAAAAGCACCATTTGCATGCCTATCGTGTGGTTTTGCAGAAAACTGCGTCCGCGTCTACCAAAAGATGCATGCGCATGCTTAAAACGCGCTTTGGCACAAATCCATGTGCGGATGTTAAAAAGAGCAGCATCGGCATGCTTTTCACGTCGTTTGGTAGAAATCCACACGCGCGTTCTGCCAAAAGCACCATTTGCATGCATATCGTGTGGTTTTGCAGAAAACTGCGTCCGCGTCTACCAAAAGATGCATGCGCATGCTAAAAACGCGTTTTGGCACAAATCCATGTGCGGATGTTAAAAAGAGCAGCATCGGCATGCTTTTCACGTCGTTTGGTAGAAATCCACACGCGCGTTCTGCCAAAAGCACCATTTGCATGCATATCGTGTGGTTTTGCAGAAAACTGCGTCCGCGTCTACCAAAAGATGCATGCGCATGCTTAAAACGCGTTTTGGCACATATCCATGTGCGGGTGCTAAAAAGAGCAGCATCGGCATGCTTTTCACGTCGTTTGGTAGAAATCCACACGCGCGTTCTGCCAAAAGCACCATTTGCATGCATATCGTGTGGTTTTGCAGAAAACTGCGTCCGCGTCTACCAAAAGATGCATGCGCATGCTTAAAACGCGCTTTGGCACAAATCCATGTGCGGGTGCTAAAAAGAGCAGCATCGGCATGCTTTTCACGTCGTTTGGTAGAAATCCACACGCGCGTTCTGCCAAAAGCACCATTTGCATGCCTATCGTGTGGTTTTGCAGAAAACTGCGTCCGCGTCTACCAAAACATGCATGCGCATGCTTAAAACGCGTTTTGGCACAAATCCATGTGCGGGTGCTAAAAAGAGCAGCATCGGCATGCTTTTCACGTCGTTTGGTAGAAATCCACACGCGCGTTCTGCCAAAAGCACCATTTGCATGCATATCGTGTGGTTTTGCAGAAAACTGCGTCCGCGTCTACCAAAAGATGCATGTGCATGCTAAAAACGCGTTTTGGCACAAATCCATGTGCGGGTGCTAAAAAGAGCAGCATCGGCATGCTTTTCACGTCGTTTGGTAGAAATCCATGCGCGCGTTCTGCCAAAAGCACCATTTGCATGTCTATCGTGTGGTTTTGCAGAAAACTGCGTCCGCGTCTACCAAAAGATGCATGCGCATGCTTAAAACGCGTTTTGGCACAAATCCATGTGCGGATGTTAAAAAGAGCAGCATCGGCATGCTTTTCACGTCGTTTGGTAGAAATCCACGCGCGCGTTCTGCCAAAAGCACCATTTGCATGCATATCGTGTGGTTTTGCAGAAAACTGCGTCCGCGTCTACCAAAAGATGCATGCGCATGCTTAAAACGCGTTTTGGCACAAATCCATGTGCGGGTGCTAAAAAGAGCAGCATCGGCATGCTTTTCACGTCGTTTGGTAGAAATCCACACGCGCGTTCTGCCAAAAGCACCATTTGCATGCCTATCGTGTGGTTTTGCAGAAAACTGCGTCCGCGTCTACCAAAAGATGCATGCGCATGCTTAAAACGCGTTTTGGCACAAATCCATGTGCGGGTGCTAAAAAGAGCAGCATCGGCATGCTTTTCACGTCGTTTGGTAGAAATCCACGCGCGCGTTCTGCCAAAAGCACCATTTGCATGCATATCGTGTGGTTTTGCAGAAAACTGCGTCCGCGTCTACCAAAAGATGCATGCGCATGCTTAAAACGCGCTTTGGCACAAATCCATGTGCGGATGTTAAAAAGAGCAGCATCGGCATGCTTTTCACGTCGTTTGGTAGAAATCCACGCGCGCGTTCTGCCAAAAGCACCATTTGCATGCATATCGTGTGGTTTTGCAGAAAACTGCGTCCGCGTCTACCAAAAGATGCATGCTCATGCTTAAAACGCGTTTTGGCACAAATCCATGTGCGGGTGCTAAAAAGAGCAGCATCGGCATGCTTTTCACGTCGTTTGGTAGAAATGCACACGCGCGTTCTGCCAAAAGCACCATTTGCATGCATATCGTGTGGTTTTGCAGAAAACTGCGTCCGCGTCTACCAAAAGATGCATGCGCATGCTTAAAACGCACTTTGGCACAAATCCATGTGCGGGTGCTAAAAAGAGCAGCATCGGCATGCTTTTCACGTCGTTTGCTAGAAATCCACGCGCGCGTTCTGCCAAAAGCACCATTTGCATGCCTATCGTGTGGTTTTGCAGAAAACTGAGTCCGCGTCTACCAAAAGATGCATGCGCATGCTTAAAACGCGTTTTGGCACAAATCCATGTGCGGGTGCTAAAAAGAGCAGCATCGGCATGCTTTTCACGTCGTTTGGTAGAAATCCACACGCGCGTTCTGCCAAAAGCACCATTTGCATGCCTATCGTGTGGTTTTGCAGAAAACTGCGTCTACCAAAAGATGCATGCGCATGCTTAAAACGCGTTTTGGCACAAATCCATGTGCGGATGTTAAAAAGAGCAGCATCGGCATGCTTTTCACGTCGTTTGGTAGAAATCCACGCGCGCGTTCTGCCAAAAGCACCATTTGCATGCATATCGTGTGGTTTTGCAGAAAACTGCGTCCGCGTCTACCAAAAGATGCATGTGCATGCTAAAAACGCGTTTTGGCACAAATCCATGTGCGGATGTTAAAAAGAGCAGCATCGGCATGCTTTTCACGTCGTTTGGTAGAAATCCACGCGCGCGTTCTGCCAAAAGCACCATTTGCATGCATATCGTGTGGTTTTGCAGAAAACTGCGTCCGCGTCTACCAAAAGATGCATGCGCATGCTTAAAACGCGTTTTGGCACAAATCCATGTGCGGGTGCTAAAAAGAGCAGCATCGGCATGCTTTTCACGTCGTTTGGTAGAAATCCACACGCGCGTTCTGCCAAAAGCACCATTTGCATGCCTATCGTGTGGTTTTGCAGAAAACTGCGTCCGCGTCTACCAAAAGATGCATGCGCATGCTTAAAACGCGCTTTGGCACAAATCCATGTGCGGATGTTAAAAAGAGCAGCATCGGCATGCTTTTCACGTCGTTTGGTAGAAATCCACACGCGCGTTCTGCCAAAAGCACCATTTGCATGCATATCGTGTGGTTTTGCAGAAAACTGCGTCCGCGTCTACCAAAAGATGCATGCGCATGCTTAAAACGCGTTTTGGCACAAATCCATGTGCGGGTGCTAAAAAGAGCAGCATCGGCATGCTTTTCACGTCGTTTGGTAGAAATCCACACGCGCGTTCTGCAAAAAGCACCATTTGCATGCCTATCGTGTGGTTTTGCAGAAAACTGCGTCCGCGTCTACCAAAAGATGCATGCGCATGCTTAAAACGCGCTTTGGCACAAATCCATGTTCGGATGTTAAAAAGAGCAGCATCGGCATGCTTTTCACGTCGTTTGGTAGAAATCCACGCGCGCGTTCTGCCAAAAGCACCATTTGCATGCATATCGTGTGGTTTTGCAGAAAACTGCGTCCGCGTCTACCAAAAGATGCATGCGCATGCTTAAAACGCGTTTTGGCACAAATCCATGTGCGGGTGCTAAAAAGAGCAGCATCGGCATGCTTTTCACGTCGTTTGGTAGAAATCCACACGCGCGTTCTGCCAAAAGCACCATTTGCATGCCTATCGTGTGGTTTTGCAGAAAACTGCGTCCGCGTCTACCAAAAGATGCATGCGCATGCTTAAAACGCGCTTTGGCACAAATCCATGTGCGGATGTTAAAAAGAGCAGCATCGGCATGCTTTTCACGTCGTTTGGTAGAAATCCACACGCGCGTTCTGCCAAAAGCACCATTTGCATGCATATCGTGTGGTTTTGCAGAAAACTGCGTCCGCGTCTACCAAAAGATGCATGCGCATGCTAAAAACGCGTTTTGGCACAAATCCATGTGCGGATGTTAAAAAGAGCAGCATCGGCATGCTTTTCACGTCGTTTGGTAGAAATCCACACGCGCGTTCTGCCAAAAGCACCATTTGCATGCATATCGTGTGGTTTTGCAGAAAACTGCGTCCGCGTCTACCAAAAGATGCATGCGCATGCTTAAAACGCGTTTTGGCACATATCCATGTGCGGGTGCTAAAAAGAGCAGCATCGGCATGCTTTTCACGTCGTTTGGTAGAAATCCACACGCGCGTTCTGCCAAAAGCACCATTTGCATGCATATCGTGTGGTTTTGCAGAAAACTGCGTCCGCGTCTACCAAAAGATGCATGCGCATGCTTAAAACGCGCTTTGGCACAAATCCATGTGCGGGTGCTAAAAAGAGCAGCATCGGCATGCTTTTCACGTCGTTTGGTAGAAATCCACACGCGCGTTCTGCCAAAAGCACCATTTGCATGCCTATCGTGTGGTTTTGCAGAAAACTGCGTCCGCGTCTACCAAAAGATGCATGCGCATGCTTAAAACGCGTTTTGGCACAAATCCATGTGCGGGTGCTAAAAAGAGCAGCATCGGCATGCTTTTCACGTCGTTTGGTAGAAATCCACGCGCGCGTTCTGCCAAAAGCACCATTTGCATGCATATCGTGTGGTTTTGCAGAAAACTGCGTCCGCGTCTACCAAAAGATGCATGCGCATGCTTAAAACGCGCTTTGGCACAAATCCATGTGCGGATGTTAAAAAGAGCAGCATCGGCATGCTTTTCACGTCGTTTGGTAGAAATCCACGCGCGCGTTCTGCCAAAAGCACCATTTGCATGCATATCGTGTGGTTTTGCAGAAAACTGCGTCCGCGTCTACCAAAAGATGCATGCTCATGCTTAAAACGCGTTTTGGCACAAATCCATGTGCGGGTGCTAAAAAGAGCAGCATCGGCATGCTTTTCACGTCGTTTGGTAGAAATGCACACGCGCGTTCTGCCAAAAGCACCATTTGCATGCATATCGTGTGGTTTTGCAGAAAACTGCGTCCGCGTCTACCAAAAGATGCATGCGCATGCTTAAAACGCACTTTGGCACAAATCCATGTGCGGGTGCTAAAAAGAGCAGCATCGGCATGCTTTTCACGTCGTTTGCTAGAAATCCACGCGCGCGTTCTGCCAAAAGCACCATTTGCATGCCTATCGTGTGGTTTTGCAGAAAACTGAGTCCGCGTCTACCAAAAGATGCATGCGCATGCTTAAAACGCGTTTTGGCACAAATCCATGTGCGGGTGCTAAAAAGAGCAGCATCGGCATGCTTTTCACGTCGTTTGGTAGAAATCCACACGCGCGTTCTGCCAAAAGCACCATTTGCATGCCTATCGTGTGGTTTTGCAGAAAACTGCGTCTACCAAAAGATGCATGCGCATGCTTAAAACGCGTTTTGGCACAAATCCATGTGCGGATGTTAAAAAGAGCAGCATCGGCATGCTTTTCACGTCGTTTGGTAGAAATCCACGCGCGCGTTCTGCCAAAAGCACCATTTGCATGCATATCGTGTGGTTTTGCAGAAAACTGCGTCCGCGTCTACCAAAAGATGCATGTGCATGCTAAAAACGCGTTTTGGCACAAATCCATGTGCGGATGTTAAAAAGAGCAGCATCGGCATGCTTTTCACGTCGTTTGGTAGAAATCCACACGCGCGTTCTGCCAAAAGCACCATTTGCATGCATATCGTGTGGTTTTGCAGAAAACTGCGTCCGCGTCTACCAAAAGATGCATGCGCATGCTTAAAACGCGTTTTGGCACAAATCCATGTGCGGGTGCTAAAAAGAGCAGCATCGGCATGCTTTTCACGTCGTTTGGTAGAAATCCACACGCGCGTTCTGCCAAAAGCACCATTTGCATGCCTATCGTGTGGTTTTGCAGAAAACTGCGTCCGCGTCTACCAAAAGATGCATGCGCATGCTTAAAACGCGCTTTGGCACAAATCCATGTGCGGATGTTAAAAAGAGCAGCATCGGCATGCTTTTCACGTCGTTTGGTAGAAATCCACACGCGCGTTCTGCCAAAAGCACCATTTGCATGCATATCGTGTGGTTTTGCAGAAAACTGCGTCCGCGTCTACCAAAAGATGCATGTGCATGCTAAAAACGCGTTTTGGCACAAATCCATGTGCGGATGTTAAAAAGAGCAGCATCGGCATGCTTTTCACGTCGTTTGGTAGAAATCCACACGCGCGTTCTGCCAAAAGCACCATTTGCATGCATATCGTGTGGTTTTGCAGAAAACTGCGTCCGCGTCTACCAAAAGATGCATGCGCATGCTTAAAACGCGCTTTGGCACAAATCCATGTGCGGGTGCTAAAAAGAGCAGCATCGGCATGCTTTTCACGTCGTTTGGTAGAAATCCACACGCGCGTTCTGCCAAAAGCACCATTTGCATGCCTATCGTGTGGTTTTGCAGAAAACTGCGTCCGCGTCTACCAAAACATGCATGCGCATGCTTAAAACGCGTTTTGGCACAAATCCATGTGCGGGTGCTAAAAAGAGCAGCATCGGCATGCTTTTCACGTCGTTTGGTAGAAATCCACACGCGCGTTCTGCCAAAAGCACCATTTGCATGCATATCGTGTGGTTTTGCAGAAAACTGCGTCCGCGTCTACCAAAAGATGCATGTGCATGCTAAAAACGCGTTTTGGCACAAATCCATGTGCGGGTGCTAAAAAGAGCAGCATCGGCATGCTTTTCACGTCGTTTGGTAGAAATCCATGCGCGCGTTCTGCCAAAAGCACCATTTGCATGCCTATCGTGTGGTTTTGCAGAAAACTGCGTCCGCGTCTACCAAAAGATGCATGCGCATGCTTAAAACGCGTTTTGGCACAAATCCATGTGCGGATGTTAAAAAGAGCAGCATCGGCATGCTTTTCACGTCGTTTGGTAGAAATCCACGCGCGCGTTCTGCCAAAAGCACCATTTGCATGCATATCGTGTGGTTTTGCAGAAAACTGCGTCCGCGTCTACCAAAAGATGCATGCGCATGCTTAAAACGCGTTTTGGCACAAATCCATGTGCGGGTGCTAAAAAGAGCAGCATCGGCATGCTTTTCACGTCGTTTGGTAGAAATCCACACGCGCGTTCTGCAAAAAGCACCATTTGCATGCCTATCGTGTGGTTTTGCAGAAAACTGCGTCCGCGTCTACCAAAAGATGCATGCGCATGCTTAAAACGCGCTTTGGCACAAATCCATGTGCGGATGTTAAAAAGAGCAGCATCGGCATGCTTTTCACGTCGTTTGGTAGAAATCCACGCGCGCGTTCTGCCAAAAGCACCATTTGCATGCATATCGTGTGGTTTTGCAGAAAACTGCGTCCGCGTCTACCAAAAGATGCATGTGCATGCTAAAAACGCGTTTTGGCACAAATCCATGTGCGGATGTTAAAAAGAGCAGCATCGGCATGCTTTTCACGTCGTTTGGTAGAAATCCACGCGCGCGTTCTGCCAAAAGCACCATTTGCATGCATATCGTGTGGTTTTGCAGAAAACTGCGTCCGCGTCTACCAAAAGATGCATGCGCATGCTTAAAACGCGTTTTGGCACAAATCCATGTGCGGATGTTAAAAAGAGCAGCATCGGCATGCTTTTCACGTCGTTTGGTAGAAATCCACCCGCGCGTTCTGCCAAAAGCACCATTTGCATGCATATCGTGTAGTTTTGCAGAAAACTGCGTCCGCGTCTACCAAAAGATGCATGCGCATGCTAAAAACGCGTTTTGGCACAAATCCATGTGCGGATGTTAAAAAGAGCAGCATCGGCATGCTTTTCACGTCGTTTGGTAGAAATCCACACGCGCCTTCTGCCAAAAGCACCATTTGCATGCATATCGTGTGGTTTTGCAGAAAACTGCGTCCGCGTCTACCAAAAGATGCATGTGCATGCTAAAAACGCGTTTTGGCACAAATCCATGTGCGGGTGCTAAAAAGAGCAGCATCGGCATGCTTTTCACGTCGTTTGGTAGAAATCCACACGCGCGTTCTGCCAAAAGCACCATTTGCATGCCTATCGTGTGGTTTTGCAGAAAACTGCGTCCGCGTCTACCAAAAGATGCATGCGCATGCTTAAAACGCGCTTTGGCACAAATCCATGTGCGGATGTTAAAAAGAGCAGCATCGGCATGCTTTTCACGTCGTTTGGTAGAAATCCACACGCGCGTTCTGCCAAAAGCACCATTTGCATGCATATCGTGTGGTTTTGCAGAAAACTGCGTCCGCGTCTACCAAAAGATGCATGTGCATGCTAAAAACGCGTTTTGGCACAAATCCATGTGCGGATGTTAAAAAGAGCAGCATCGGCATGCTTTTCACGTCGTTTGGTAGAAATCCACACGCGCGTTCTGCCAAAAGCACCATTTTCATGCATATCGTGTGGTTTTGCTGAAAACTGCGTCCGCGTCTACCAAAAGATGCATGCGCATGCTAAAAACGCGTTTTGGCACAAATCCATGTGCGGGTGCTAAAAAGAGCAGCATCGGCAGGCTTTTCACGTCGTTTGGTAGAAATCCACGCGCGCGTTCTGCCAAAAGCACCATTTGCATGCCTATCGTGTGGTTTTGCAGAAAACTGCGTCCGCGTCTACCAAAAGATGCATGCGCATGCTTAAAACGCGTTTTGGCACAAATCCATGTGCGGATGTTAAAAAGAGCAGCATCGGCATGCTTTTCACGTCGTTTGGTAGAAATCCACGCGCGCGTTCTGCCAAAAGCACCATTTGCATGCATATCGTGTGGTTTTGCAGAAAACTGCGTCCGCGTCTACCAAAAGATGCATGCGCATGCTTAAAACGCGTTTTGGCACAAATCCATGTGCGGGTGCTAAAAAGAGCAGCATCGGCATGCTTTTCACGTCGTTTGGTAGAAATCCACGCGCGCGTTCTGCCAAAAGCACCATTTGCATGCATATCGTGTGGTTTTGCAGAAAACTGCGTCCGCGTCTACCAAAAGATGCATGCGCATGCTTAAAACGCGTTTTGGCACAAATCCATGTGCGGGTGCTAAAAAGAGCAGCATCGGCATGCTTTTCACGTCGTTTGGTAGAAATCCACACGCGCGTTCTGCCAAAAGCACCATTTGCATGCCTATCGTGTGGTTTTGCAGAAAACTGCGTCCGCGTCTACCAAAAGATGCATGCGCATGCTTAAAACGCGCTTTGGCACAAATCCATGTGCGGGTGCTAAAAAGAGCAGCATCGGCATGCTTTTCACGTCGTTTGGTAGAAATCCACACGCGCGTTCTGCCAAAAGCACCATTTGCATGCATATCGTGTGGTTTTGCAGAAAACTGCGTCCGCGTCTACCAAAAGATGCATGCGCATGCTTAAAACGCGTTTTGGCACATATCCATGTGCGGGTGCTAAAAAGAGCAGCATCGGCATGCTTTTCACGTCGTTTGGTAGAAATCCACACGCGCGTTCTGCCAAAAGCACCATTTGCATGCATATCGTGTGGTTTTGCAGAAAACTGCGTCCGCGTCTACCAAAAGATGCATGCGCATGCTTAAAACGCGCTTTGGCACAAATCCATGTGCGGGTGCTAAAAAGAGCAGCATCGGCATGCTTTTCACGTCGTTTGGTAGAAATCCACACGCGCGTTCTGCCAAAAGCACCATTTGCATGCCTATCGTGTGGTTTTGCAGAAAACTGCGTCCGCGTCTACCAAAACATGCATGCGCATGCTTAAAACGCGTTTTGGCACAAATACATGTGCGGGTGCTAAAAAGAGCAGCATCGGCATGCTTTTCACGTCGTTTGGTAGAAATCCACACGCGCGTTCTGCCAAAAGCACCATTTGCATGCATATCGTGTGGTTTTGCAGAAAACTGCGTCCGCGTCTACCAAAAGATGCATGTGCATGCTAAAAACGCGTTTTGGCACAAATCCATGTGCGGGTGCTAAAAAGAGCAGCATCGGCATGCTTTTCACGTCGTTTGGTAGAAATCCATGCGCGCGTTCTGCCAAAAGCACCATTTGCATGCCTATCGTGTGGTTTTGCAGAAACCTGCGTCCGCGTCTACCAAAAGATGCATGCGCATGCTTAAAACGCGTTTTGGCACAAATCCATGTGCGGATGTTAAAAAGAGCAGCATCGGCATGCTTTTCACGTCGTTTGGTAGAAATCCACGCGCGCGTTCTGCCAAAAGCACCATTTGCATGCATATCGTGTGGTTTTGCAGAAAACTGCGTCCGCGTCTACCAAAAGATGCATGCGCATGCTTAAAACGCGTTTTGGCACAAATCCATGTGCGGGTGCTAAAAAGAGCAGCATCGGCATGCTTTTCACGTCGTTTGGTAGAAATCCACACGCGCGTTCTGCAAAAAGCACCATTTGCATGCCTATCGTGTGGTTTTGCAGAAAACTGCGTCCGCGTCTACCAAAAGATGCATGCGCATGCTTAAAACGCGCTTTGGCACAAATCCATGTGCGGATGTTAAAAAGAGCAGCATCGGCATGCTTTTCACGTCGTTTGGTAGAAATCCACGCGCGCGTTCTGCCAAAAGCACCATTTGCATGCATATCGTGTGGTTTTGCAGAAAACTGCGTCCGCGTCTACCAAAAGATGCATGCGCATGCTTAAAACGCGTTTTGGCACAAATCCATGTGCGGGTGCTAAAAAGAGCAGCATCGGCATGCTTTTCACGTCGTTTGGTAGAAATCCACACGCGCGTTCTGCCAAAAGCACCATTTGCATGCCTATCGTGTGGTTTTGCAGAAAACTGCGTCCGCGTCTACCAAAAGATGCATGCGCATGCTTAAAACGCGCTTTGGCACAAATCCATGTGCGGATGTTAAAAAGAGCAGCATCGGCATGCTTTTCACGTCGTTTGGTAGAAATCCACACGCGCGTTCTGCCAAAAGCACCATTTGCATGCATATCGTGTGGTTTTGCAGAAAACTGCGTCCGCGTCTACCAAAAGATGCATGTGCATGCTAAAAACGCGTTTTGGCACAAATCCATGTGCGGATGTTAAAAAGAGCAGCATCGGCATGCTTTTCACGTCGTTTGGTAGAAATCCACACGCGCGTTCTGCCAAAAGCACCATTTGCATGCATATCGTGTGGTTTTGCAGAAAACTGCGTTCGCGTCTACCAAAAGATGCATGCGCATGCTTAAAACGCGCTTTGGCACAAATCCATGTGCGGGTGCTAAAAAGAGCAGCATCGGCATGCTTTTCACGTCGTTTGGTAGAAATCCACACGCGCGTTCTGCCAAAAGCACCATTTGCATGCATATCGTGTGGTTTTGCAGAAAACTGCGTCCGCGTCTACCAAAAGATGCATGTGCATGCTAAAAACGCGTTTTGGCACAAATCCATGTGCGGGTGCTAAAAAGAGCAGCATCGGCATGCTTTTCACGTCGTTTGGTAGAAATCCATGCGCGCGTTCTGCCAAAAGCACCATTTGCATGCCTATCGTGTGGTTTTGCAGAAAACTGCGTCCGCGTCTACCAAAAGATGCATGCGCATGCTTAAAACGCGTTTTGGCACAAATCCATGTGCGGATGTTAAAAAGAGCAGCATCGGCATGCTTTTCACGTCGTTTGGTAGAAATCCACGCGCGCGTTCTGCCAAAAGCACCATTTGGATGCATATCGTGTGGTTTTGCAGAAAACTGCGTCCGCGTCTACCAAAAGATGCATGCGCATGCTTAAAACGCGTTTTGGCACAAATCCATGTGCGGGTGCTAAAAAGAGCAGCATCGGCATGCTTTTCACGTCGTTTGGTAGAAATCCACACGCGCGTTCTGCCAAAAGCACCATTTGCATGCATATCGTGTGGTTTTGCAGAAAACTGCGTCCGCGTCTACCAAAAGATGCATGTGCATGCTAAAAACGCGTTTTGGCACAAATCCATGTGCGGATGTTAAAAAGAGCAGCATCGGCATGCTTTTCACGTCGTTTGGTAGAAATCCACACGCGCGTTCTGCCAAAAGCACCATTTGCATGCATATCGTGTGGTTTTGCAGAAAACTGCGTCCGCGTCTACCAAAAGATGCATGTGCATGCTAAAAACGCGTTTTGGCACAAATCCATGTGCGGGTGCTAAAAAGAGCAGCATCGGCATGCTTTTCACGTCGTTTGGTAGAAATCCACACGCGCGTTCTGCCAAAAGCACCATTTGCATGCCTATCGTGTGGTTTTGCAGAAAACTGCGTCCGCGTCTACCAAAAGATGCATGCGCATGCTTAAAACGCGCTTTGGCACAAATCCATGTGCGGATGTTAAAAAGAGCAGCATCGGCATGCTTTTCACGTCGTTTGGTAGAAATCCACACGCGCGTTCTGCCAAAAGCACCATTTGCATGCATATCGTGTGGTTTTGCAGAAAACTGCGTCCGCGTCTACCAAAAGATGCATGTGCATGCTAAAAACGCGTTTTGGCACAAATCCATGTGCGGATGTTAAAAAGAGCAGCATCGGCATGCTTTTCACGTCGTTTGGTAGAAATCCACACGCGCGTTCTGCCAAAAGCACCATTTTCATGCATATCGTGTGGTTTTGCAGAAAACTGCGTCCGCGTCTACCAAAAGATGCATGTGCATGCTAAAAACGCGTTTTGGCACAAATCCATGTGCGGGTGCTAAAAAGAGCAGCATCGGCATGCTTTTCACGTCGTTTGGTAGAAATCCACGCGCGCGTTCTGCCAAAAGCACCATTTGCATGCCTATCGTGTGGTTTTGCAGAAAACTGCGTCCGCGTCTACCAAAAGATGCATGCGCATGCTTAAAACGCGTTTTGGCACAAATCCATGTGCGGATGTTAAAAAGAGCAGCATCGGCATGCTTTTCACGTCGTTTGGTAGAAATCCACGCGCGCGTTCTGCCAAAAGCACCATTTGCATGCATATCGTGTGGTTTTGCAGAAAACTGCGTCCGCGTCTACCAAAAGATGCATGCGCATGCTTAAAACGCGTTTTGGCACAAATCCATGTGCGGGTGCTAAAAAGAGCAGCATCGGCATGCTTTTCACGTCGTTTGGTAGAAATCCACACGCGCGTTCTGCCAAAAGCACCATTTGCATGCCTATCGTGTGGTTTTGCAGAAAACTGCGTCCGCGTCTACCAAAAGATGCATGCGCATGCTTAAAACGCGCTTTGGCACAAATCCATGTGCGGATGTTAAAAAGAGCAGCATCGGCATGCTTTTCACGTCGTTTGGTAGAAATCCACGCGCGCGTTCTGCCAAAAGCACCATTTGCATGCATATCGTGTGGTTTTGCAGAAAACTGCGTCCGCGTCTACCAAAAGATGCATGCGCATGCTTAAAACGCGTTTTGGCACAAATCCATGTGCGGGTGCTAAAAAGAGCAGCATCGGCATGCTTTTCACGTCGTTTGGTAGAAATCCACACGCGCGTTCTGCCAAAAGCACCATTTGCATGCATATCGTGTGGTTTTGCAGAAAACTGCGTCCGCGTCTACCAAAAGATGCATGCGCATGCTTAAAACGCGCTTTGGCACAAATCCATGTGCGGGTGCTAAAAAGAGCAGCATCGGCATGCTTTTCACGTCGTTTGGTAGAAATCCACACGCGCGTTCTGCCAAAAGCACCATTTGCATGCCTATCGTGTGGTTTTGCAGAAAACTGCGTCCGCGTCTACCAAAAGATGCATGCGCATGCTTAAAACGCACTTTGGCACAAATCCATGTGCGGGTGCTAAAAAGAGCAGCATCGGCATGCTTTTCACGTCGTTTGCTAGAAATCCACGCGCGCGTTCTGCCAAAAGCACCATTTGCATGCCTATCGTGTGGTTTTGCAGAAAACTGAGTCCGCGTCTACCAAAAGATGCATGCGCATGCTTAAAACGCGTTTTGGCACAAATCCATGTGCGGGTGCTAAAAAGAGCAGCATCGGCATGCTTTTCACGTCGTTTGGTAGAAATCCACACGCGCGTTCTGCCAAAAGCACCATTTGCATGCCTATCGTGTGGTTTTGCAGAAAACTGCGTCTACCAAAAGATGCATGCGCATGCTTAAAACGCGTTTTGGCACAAATCCATGTGCGGATGTTAAAAAGAGCAGCATCGGCATGCTTTTCACGTCGTTTGGTAGAAATCCACGCGCGCGTTCTGCCAAAAGCACCATTTGCATGCATATCGTGTGGTTTTGCAGAAAACTGCGTCCGCGTCTACCAAAAGATGCATGTGCATGCTAAAAACGCGTTTTGGCACAAATCCATGTGCGGATGTTAAAAAGAGCAGCATCGGCATGCTTTTCACGTCGTTTGGTAGAAATCCACGCGCGCGTTCTGCCAAAAGCACCATTTGCATGCATATCGTGTGGTTTTGCAGAAAAGTGCGTCCGCGTCTACCAAAAGATGCATGCGCATGCTTAAAACGCGTTTTGGCACAAATCCATGTGCGGGTGCTAAAAAGAGCAGCATCGGCATGCTTTTCACGTCGTTTGGTAGAAATCCACACGCGCGTTCTGCCAAAAGCACCATTTGCATGCCTATCGTGTGGTTTTGCAGAAAACTGCGTCCGCGTCTACCAAAAGATGCATGCGCATGCTTAAAACGCGCTTTGGCACAAATCCATGTGCGGATGTTAAAAAGAGCAGCATCGGCATGCTTTTCACGTCGTTTGGTAGAAATCCACACGCGCGTTCTGCCAAAAGCACCATTTGCATGCATATCGTGTGGTTTTGCAGAAAACTGCGTCCGCGTCTACCAAAAGATGCATGTGCATGCTAAAAACGCGTTTTGGCACAAATCCATGTGCGGATGTTAAAAAGAGCAGCATCGGCATGCTTTTCACGTCGTTTGGTAGAAATCCACACGCGCGTTCTGCCAAAAGCACCATTTGCATGCATATCGTGTGGTTTTGCAGAAAACTGCGTCCGCGTCTACCAAAAGATGCATGCGCATGCTTAAAACGCGCTTTGGCACAAATCCATGTGCGGGTGCTAAAAAGAGCAGCATCGGCATGCTTTTCACGTCGTTTGGTAGAAATCCACACGCGCGTTCTGCCAAAAGCACCATTTGCATGCCTATCGTGTGGTTTTGCAGAAAACTGCGTCCGCGTCTACCAAAACATGCATGCGCATGCTTAAAACGCGTTTTGGCACAAATCCATGTGCGGGTGCTAAAAAGAGCAGCATCGGCATGCTTTTCACGTCGTTTGGTAGAAATCCACACGCGCGTTCTGCCAAAAGCACCATTTGCATGCATATCGTGTGGTTTTGCAGAAAACTGCGTCCGCGTCTACCAAAAGATGCATGTGCATGCTAAAAACGCGTTTTGGCACAAATCCATGTGCGGGTGCTAAAAAGAGCAGCATCGGCATGCTTTTCACGTCGTTTGGTAGAAATCCATGCGCGCGTTCTGCCAAAAGCACCATTTGCATGCCTATCGTGTGGTTTTGCAGAAAACTGCGTCCGCGTCTACCAAAAGATGCATGCGCATGCTTAAAACGCGTTTTGGCACAAATCCATGTGCGGATGTTAAAAAGAGCAGCATCGGCATGCTTTTCACGTCGTTTGGTAGAAATCCACGCGCGCGTTCTGCCAAAAGCACCATTTGCATGCATATCGTGTGGTTTTGCAGAAAACTGCGTCCGCGTCTACCAAAAGATGCATGCGCATGCTTAAAACGCGTTTTGGCACAAATCCATGTGCGGGTGCTAAAAAGAGCAGCATCGGCATGCTTTTCACGTCGTTTGGTAGAAATCCACACGCGCGTTCTGCAAAAAGCACCATTTGCATGCCTATCGTGTGGTTTTGCAGAAAACTGCGTCCGCGTCTACCAAAAGATGCATGCGCATGCTTAAAACGCGCTTTGGCACAAATCCATGTGCGGATGTTAAAAAGAGCAGCATCGGCATGCTTTTCACGTCGTTTGGTAGAAATCCACGCGCGCGTTCTGCCAAAAGCACCATTTGCATGCATATCGTGTGGTTTTGCAGAAAACTGCGTCCGCGTCTACCAAAAGATGCATGTGCATGCTAAAAACGCGTTTTGGCACAAATCCATGTGCGGATGTTAAAAAGAGCAGCATCGGCATGCTTTTCACGTCGTTTGGTAGAAATCCACGCGCGCGTTCTGCCAAAAGCACCATTTGCATGCATATCGTGTGGTTTTGCAGAAAACTGCGTCCGCGTCTACCAAAAGATGCATGCGCATGCTTAAAACGCGTTTTGGCACAAATCCATGTGCGGATGTTAAAAAGAGCAGCATCGGCATGCTTTTCACGTCGTTTGGTAGAAATCCACACGCGCGTTCTGCCAAAAGCACCATTTGCATGCATATCGTGTAGTTTTGCAGAAAACTGCGTCCGCGTCTACCAAAAGATGCATGCGCATGCTAAAAACGCGTTTTGGCACAAATCCATGTGCGGATGTTAAAAAGAGCAGCATCGGCATGCTTTTCACGTCGTTTGGTAGAAATCCACACGCGCGTTCTGCCAAAAGCACCATTTGCATGCATATCGTGTGGTTTTGCAGAAAACTGCGTCCGCGTCTACCAAAAGATGCATGTGCATGCTAAAAACGCGTTTTGGCACAAATCCATGTGCGGGTGCTAAAAAGAGCAGCATCGGCATGCTTTTCACGTCGTTTGGTAGAAATCCACACGCGCGTTCTGCCAAAAGCACCATTTGCATGCCTATCGTGTGGTTTTGCAGAAAACTGCGTCCGCGTCTACCAAAAGATGCATGCGCATGCTTAAAACGCGCTTTGGCACAAATCCATGTGCGGATGTTAAAAAGAGCAGCATCGGCATGCTTTTCACGTCGTTTGGTAGAAATCCACACGCGCGTTCTGCCAAAAGCACCATTTGCATGCATATCGTGTGGTTTTGCAGAAAACTGCGTCCGCGTCTACCAAAAGATGCATGTGCATGCTAAAAACGCGTTTTGGCACAAATCCATGTGCGGATGTTAAAAAGAGCAGCATCGGCATGCTTTTCACGTCGTTTGGTAGAAATCCACACGCGCGTTCTGCCAAAAGCACCATTTTCATGCATATCGTGTGGTTTTGCAGAAAACTGCGTCCGCGTCTACCAAAAGATGCATGCGCATGCTAAAAACGCGTTTTGGCACAAATCCATGTGCGGGTGCTAAAAAGAGCAGCATCGTCATGCTTTTCACGTCGTTTGGTAGAAATCCACGCGCGCGTTCTGCCAAAAGCACCATTTGCATGCCTATCGTGTGGTTTTGCAGAAAACTGCGTCCGCGTCTACCAAAAGATGCATGCGCATGCTTAAAACGCGTTTTGGCACAAATCCATGTGCGGATGTTAAAAAGAGCAGCATCGGCATGCTTTTCACGTCGTTTGGTAGAAATCCACGCGCGCGTTCTGCCAAAAGCACCATTTGCATGCATATCGTGTGGTTTTGCAGAAAACTGCGTCCGCGTCTACCAAAAGATGCATGCGCATGCTTAAAACGCGTTTTGGCACAAATCCATGTGCGGGTGCTAAAAAGAGCAGCATCGGCATGCTTTTCACGTCGTTTGGTAGAAATCCACGCGCGCGTTCTGCCAAAAGCACCATTTGCATGCATATCGTGTGGTTTTGCAGAAAACTGCGTCCGCGTCTACCAAAAGATGCATGCGCATGCTTAAAACGCGTTTTGGCACAAATCCATGTGCGGGTACTAAAAAGAGCAGCATCGGCATGCTTTTCACGTCGTTTGGTAGAAATCCACACGCGCGTTCTGCCAAAAGCACCATTTGCATGCCTATCGTGTGGTTTTGCAGAAAACTGCGTCCGCGTCTACCAAAAGATGCATGCGCATGCTTAAAACGCGCTTTGGCACAAATCCATGTGCGGATGTTAAAAAGAGCAGCATCGGCATGCTTTTCACGTCGTTTGGTAGAAATCCACACGCGCGTTCTGCCAAAAGCACCATTTGCATGCATATCGTGTGGTTTTGCAGAAAACTGCGTCCGCGTCTACCAAAAGATGCATGCGCATGCTTAAAACGCGCTTTGGCACAAATCCATGTGCGGATGTTAAAAAGAGCAGCATCGGCATGCTTTTCACGTCGTTTGGTAGAAATCCACGCGCGCGTTCTGCCAAAAGCACCATTTGCATGCATATCGTGTGGTTTTGCAGAAAACTGCGTCCGCGTCTACCAAAAGATGCATGCGCATGCTTAAAACGCGTTTTGGCACAAATCCATGTGCGGGTGCTAAAAAGAGCAGCATCGGCATGCTTTTCACGTCGTTTGGTAGAAATCCACACGCGCGTTCTGCCAAAAGCACCATTTGCATGCATATCGTGTGGTTTTGCAGAAAACTGCGTCCGCGTCTACCAAAAGATGCATGCGCATGCTTAAAACGCGTTTTGGCACATATCCATGTGCGGGTGCTAAAAAGAGCAGCATCGGCATGCTTTTCACGTCGTTTGGTAGAAATCCACACGCGCGTTCTGCCAAAAGCACCATTTGCATGCATATCGTGTGGTTTTGCAGAAAACTGCGTCCGCGTCTACCAAAAGATGCATGCGCATGCTTAAAACGCGCTTTGGCACAAATCCATGTGCGGGTGCTAAAAAGAGCAGCATCGGCATGCTTTTCACGTCGTTTGGTAGAAATCCACACGCGCGTTCTGCCAAAAGCACCATTTGCATGCCTATCGTGTGGTTTTGCAGAAAACTGCGTCCGCGTCTACCAAAACATGCATGCGCATGCTTAAAACGCGTTTTGGCACAAATCCATGTGCGGGTGCTAAAAAGAGCAGCATCGGCATGCTTTTCACGTCGTTTGGTAGAAATCCACACGCGCGTTCTGCCAAAAGCACCATTTGCATGCATATCGTGTGGTTTTGCAGAAAACTGCGTCCGCGTCTACCAAAAGATGCATGTGCATGCTAAAAACGCGTTTTGGCACAAATCCATGTGCGGGTGCTAAAAAGAGCAGCATCGGCATGCTTTTCACGTCGTTTGGAAGAAATCCATGCGCGCGTTCTGCCAAAAGCACCATTTGCATGCCTATCGTGTGGTTTTGCAGAAACCTGCGTCCGCGTCTACCAAAAGATGCATGCGCATGCTTAAAACGCGTTTTGGCACAAATCCATGTGCGGATGTTAAAAAGAGCAGCATCGGCATGCTTTTCACGTCGTTTGGTAGAAATCCACGCGCGCGTTCTGCCAAAAGCACCATTTGCATGCATATCGTGTGGTTTTGCAGAAAACTGCGTCCGCGTCTACCAAAAGATGCATGCGCATGCTTAAAACGCGTTTTGGCACAAATCCATGTGCGGGTGCTAAAAAGAGCAGCATCGGCATGCTTTTCACGTCGTTTGGTAGAAATCCACACGCGCGTTCTGCAAAAAGCACCATTTGCATGCCTATCGTGTGGTTTTGCAGAAAACTGCGTCCGCGTCTACCAAAAGATGCATGCGCATGCTTAAAACGCGCTTTGGCACAAATCCATGTGCGGATGTTAAAAAGAGCAGCATCGGCATGCTTTTCACGTCGTTTGGTAGAAATCCACGCGCGCGTTCTGCCAAAAGCACCATTTGCATGCATATCGTGTGGTTTTGCAGAAAACTGCGTCCGCGTCTACCAAAAGATGCATGCGCATGCTTAAAACGCGTTTTGGCACAAATCCATGTGCGGGTGCTAAAAAGAGCAGCATCGGCATGCTTTTCACGTCGTTTGGTAGAAATCCACACGCGCGTTCTGCCAAAAGCACCATTTGCATGCCTATCGTGTGGTTTTGCAGAAAACTGCGTCCGCGTCTACCAAAAGATGCATGCGCATGCTTAAAACGCGCTTTGGCACAAATCCATGTGCGGATGTTAAAAAGAGCAGCATCGGCATGCTTTTCACGTCGTTTGGTAGAAATCCACACGCGCGTTCTGCCAAAAGCACCATTTGCATGCATATCGTGTGGTTTTGCAGAAAACTGCGTCCGCGTCTACCAAAAGATGCATGTGCATGCTAAAAACGCGTTTTGGCACAAATCCATGTGCGGATGTTAAAAAGAGCAGCATCGGCATGCTTTTCACGTCGTTTGGTAGAAATCCACACGCGCGTTCTGCCAAAAGCACCATTTGCATGCATATCGTGTGGTTTTGCAGAAAACTGCGTCCGCGTCTACCAAAAGATGCATGCGCATGCTTAAAACGCGCTTTGGCACAAATCCATGTGCGGGTGCTAAAAAGAGCAGCATCGGCATGCTTTTCACGTCGTTTGGTAGAAATCCACACGCGCGTTCTGCCAAAAGCACCATTTGCATGCCTATCGTGTGGTTTTGCAGAAAACTGCGTCCGCGTCTACCAAAACATGCATGCGCATGCTTAAAACGCGTTTTGGCACAAATCCATGTGCGGGTGCTAAAAAGAGCAGCATCGGCATGCTTTTCACGTCGTTTGGTAGAAATCCACACGCGCGTTCTGCCAAAAGCACCATTTGCATGCATATCGTGTGGTTTTGCAGAAAACTGCGTCCGCGTCTACCAAAAGATGCATGTGCATGCTAAAAACGCGTTTTGGCACAAATCCATGTGCGGGTGCTAAAAAGAGCAGCATCGGCATGCTTTTCACGTCGTTTGGTAGAAATCCATGCGCGCGTTCTGCCAAAAGCACCATTTGCATGCCTATCGTGTGGTTTTGCAGAAAACTGCGTCCGCGTCTACCAAAAGATGCATGCGCATGCTTAAAACGCGTTTTGGCACAAATCCATGTGCGGATGTTAAAAAGAGCAGCATCGGCATGCTTTTCACGTCGTTTGGTAGAAATCCACGCGCGCGTTCTGCCAAAAGCACCATTTGCATGCATATCGTGTGGTTTTGCAGAAAACTGCGTCCGCGTCTACCAAAAGATGCATGCGCATGCTTAAAACGCGTTTTGGCACAAATCCATGTGCGGGTGCTAAAAAGAGCAGCATCGGCATGCTTTTCACGTCGTTTGGTAGAAATCCACACGCGCGTTCTGCAAAAAGCACCATTTGCATGCCTATCGTGTGGTTTTGCAGAAAACTGCGTCCGCGTCTACCAAAAGATGCATGCGCATGCTTAAAACGCGCTTTGGCACAAATCCATGTGCGGATGTTAAAAAGAGCAGCATCGGCATGCTTTTCACGTCGTTTGGTAGAAATCCACGCGCGCGTTCTGCCAAAAGCACCATTTGCATGCATATCGTGTGGTTTTGCAGAAAACTGCGTCCGCGTCTACCAAAAGATGCATGCGCATGCTTAAAACGCGTTTTGGCACAAATCCATGTGCGGGTGCTAAAAAGAGCAGCATCGGCATGCTTTTCACGTCGTTTGGTAGAAATCCACACGCGCGTTCTGCCAAAAGCACCATTTGCATGCCTATCGTGTGGTTTTGCAGAAAACTGCGTCCGCGTCTACCAAAAGATGCATGCGCATGCTTAAAACGCGCTTTGGCACAAATCCATGTGCGGATGTTAAAAAGAGCAGCATCGGCATGCTTTTCACGTCGTTTGGTAGAAATCCACACGCGCGTTCTGCCAAAAGCACCATTTGCATGCATATCGTGTGGTTTTGCAGAAAACTGCGTCCGCGTCTACCAAAAGATGCATGTGCATGCTAAAAACGCGTTTTGGCACAAATCCATGTGCGGATGTTAAAAAGAGCAGCATCGGCATGCTTTTCACGTCGTTTGGTAGAAATCCACACGCGCGTTCTGCCAAAAGCACCATTTTCATGCATATCGTGTGGTTTTGCAGAAAACTGCGTCCGCGTCTACCAAAAGATGCATGCGCATGCTAAAAACGCGTTTTGGCACAAATCCATGTGCGGGTGCTAAAAAGAGCAGCATCGGCATGCTTTTCACGTCGTTTGGTAGAAATCCACGCGCGCGTTCTGCCAAAAGCACCATTTGCATGCCTATCGTGTGGTTTTGCAGAAAACTGCGTCCGCGTCTACCAAAAGATGCATGCGCATGCTTAAAACGCGTTTTGGCACAAATCCATGTGCGGATGTTAAAAAGAGCAGCATCGGCATGCTTTTCACGTCGTTTGGTAGAAATCCACGCGCGCGTTCTGCCAAAAGCACCATTTGCATGCATATCGTGTGGTTTTGCAGAAAACTGCGTCCGCGTCTACCAAAAGATGCATGCGCATGCTTAAAACGCGTTTTGGCACAAATCCATGTGCGGGTGCTAAAAAGAGCAGCATCGGCATGCTTTTCACGTCGTTTGGTAGAAATCCACGCGCGCGTTCTGCCAAAAGCACCATTTGCATGCATATCGTGTGGTTTTGCAGAAAACTGCGTCCGCGTCTACCAAAAGATGCATGCGCATGCTTAAAACGCGTTTTGGCACAAATCCATGTGCGGGTGCTAAAAAGAGCAGCATCGGCATGCTTTTCACGTCGTTTGGTAGAAATCCACACGCGCGTTCTGCCAAAAGCACCATTTGCATGCCTATCGTGTGGTTTTGCAGAAAACTGCGTCCGCGTCTACCAAAAGATGCATGCGCATGCTTAAAACGCGCTTTGGCACAAATCCATGTGCGGATGTTAAAAAGAGCAGCATCGGCATGCTTTTCACGTCGTTTGGTAGAAATCCACACGCGCGTTCTGCCAAAAGCACCATTTGCATGCATATCGTGTGGTTTTGCAGAAAACTGCGTCCGCGTCTACCAAAAGATGCATGCGCATGCTTAAAACGCGCTTTGGCACAAATCCATGTGCGGATGTTAAAAAGAGCAGCATCGGCATGCTTTTCACGTCGTTTGGTAGAAATCCACGCGCGCGTTCTGCCAAAAGCACCATTTGCATGCATATCGTGTGGTTTTGCAGAAAACTGCGTCCGCGTCTACCAAAAGATGCATGCGCATGCTTAAAACGCGTTTTGGCACAAATCCATGTGCGGGTGCTAAAAAGAGCAGCATCGGCATGCTTTTCACGTCGTTTGGTAGAAATCCACACGCGCGTTCTGCCAAAAGCACCATTTGCATGCATATCGTGTGGTTTTGCAGAAAACTGCGTCCGCGTCTACCAAAAGATGCATGCGCATGCTTAAAACGCGTTTTGGCACATATCCATGTGCGGGTGCTAAAAAGAGCAGCATCGGCATGCTTTTCACGTCGTTTGGTAGAAATCCACACGCGCGTTCTGCCAAAAGCACCATTTGCATGCATATCGTGTGGTTTTGCAGAAAACTGCGTCCGCGTCTACCAAAAGATGCATGCGCATGCTTAAAACGCGCTTTGGCACAAATCCATGTGCGGGTGCTAAAAAGAGCAGCATCGGCATGCTTTTCACGTCGTTTGGTAGAAATCCACACGCGCGTTCTGCCAAAAGCACCATTTGCATGCCTATCGTGTGGTTTTGCAGAAAACTGCGTCCGCGTCTACCAAAACATGCATGCGCATGCTTAAAACGCGTTTTGGCACAAATCCATGTGCGGGTGCTAAAAAGAGCAGCATCGGCATGCTTTTCACGTCGTTTGGTAGAAATCCATGCGCGCGTTCTGCCAAAAGCACCATTTGCATGCCTATCGTGTGGTTTTGCAGAAACCTGCGTCCGCGTCTACCAAAAGATGCATGCGCATGCTTAAAACGCGTTTTGGCACAAATCCATGTGCGGATGTTAAAAAGAGCAGCATCGGCATGCTTTTCACGTCGTTTGGTAGAAATCCACACGCGCGTTCTGCCAAAAGCACCATTTGCATGCATATCGTGTGGTTTTGCAGAAAACTGCGTCCGCGTCTACCAAAAGATGCATGTGCATGCTAAAAACGCGTTTTGGCACAAATCCATGTGCGGATGTTAAAAAGAGCAGCATCGGCATGCTTTTCACGTCGTTTGGTAGAAATCCACACGCGCGTTCTGCCAAAAGCACCATTTGCATGCATATCGTGTGGTTTTGCAGAAAACTGCGTCCGCGTCTACCAAAAGATGCATGCGCATGCTTAAAACGCGCTTTGGCACAAATCCATGTGCGGGTGCTAAAAAGAGCAGCATCGGCATGCTTTTCAGTCGTTAGGTAGAAATCCACGCGCGCGTTCTGCCAAAAGCACCATTTGCATGCCTATCGTGTGGTTTTGCAGAAAACTGCGTCCGCGTCTACCAAAAGATGCATGCGCATGCTTAAAACGCGTTTTGGCACAAATCCATGTGCGGATGTTAAAAAGAGCAGCATCGGCATGCTTTTCACGTCGTTTGGTAGAAATCCACGCGCGCGTTCTGCCAAAAGCACCATTTGCATGCATATCGTGTGGTTTTGCAGAAAACTGCGTCCGCGTCTACCAAAAGATGCATGCGCATGCTTAAAACGCGTTTTGGCACAAATCCATGTGCGGGTGCTAAAAAGAGCAGCATCGGCATGCTTTTCACGTCGTTTGGTAGAAATCCACGCGCGCGTTCTGCCAAAAGCACCATTTGCATGCATATCGTGTGGTTTTGCAGAAAACTGCGTCCGCGTCTACCAAAAGATGCATGCGCATGCTTAAAACGCGTTTTGGCACAAATCCATGTGCGGGTGCTAAAAAGAGCAGCATCGGCATGCTTTTCACGTCGTTTGGTAGAAATCCACACGCGCGTTCTGCCAAAAGCACCATTTGCATGCCTATCGTGTGGTTTTGCAGAAAACTGCGTCCGCGTCTACCAAAAGATGCATGCGCATGCTTAAAACGCGCTTTGGCACAAATCCATGTGCGGATGTTAAAAAGAGCAGCATCGGCATGCTTTTCACGTCGTTTGGTAGAAATCCACACGCGCGTTCTGCCAAAAGCACCATTTGCATGCATATCGTGTGGTTTTGCAGAAAACTGCGTCCGCGTCTACCAAAAGATGCATGCGCATGCTTAAAACGCGCTTTGGCACAAATCCATGTGCGGATGTTAAAAAGAGCAGCATCGGCATGCTTTTCACGTCGTTTGGTAGAAATCCACGCGCGCGTTCTGCCAAAAGCACCATTTGCATGCATATCGTGTGGTTTTGCAGAAAACTGCGTCCGCGTCTACCAAAAGATGCATGCGCATGCTTAAAACGCGTTTTGGCACAAATCCATGTGCGGGTGCTAAAAAGAGCAGCATCGGCATGCTTTTCACGTCGTTTGGTAGAAATCCACACGCGCGTTCTGCCAAAAGCACCATTTGCATGCATATCGTGTGGTTTTGCAGAAAACTGCGTCCGCGTCTACCAAAAGATGCATGCGCATGCTTAAAACGCGTTTTGGCACATATCCATGTGCGGGTGCTAAAAAGAGCAGCATCGGCATGCTTTTCACGTCGTTTGGTAGAAATCCACACGCGCGTTCTGCCAAAAGCACCATTTGCATGCATATCGTGTGGTTTTGCAGAAAACTGCGTCCGCGTCTACCAAAAGATGCATGCGCATGCTTAAAACGCGCTTTGGCACAAATCCATGTGCGGGTGCTAAAAAGAGCAGCATCGGCATGCTTTTCACGTCGTTTGGTAGAAATCCACACGCGCGTTCTGCCAAAAGCACCATTTGCATGCCTATCGTGTGGTTTTGCAGAAAACTGCGTCCGCGTCTACCAAAACATGCATGCGCATGCTTAAAACGCGTTTTGGCACAAATCCATGTGCGGGTGCTAAAAAGAGCAGCATCGGCATGCTTTTCACGTCGTTTGGTAGAAATCCATGCGCGCGTTCTGCCAAAAGCACCATTTGCATGCCTATCGTGTGGTTTTGCAGAAACCTGCGTCCGCGTCTACCAAAAGATGCATGCGCATGCTTAAAACGCGTTTTGGCACAAATCCATGTGCGGATGTTAAAAAGAGCAGCATCGGCATGCTTTTCACGTCGTTTGGTAGAAATCCACACGCGCGTTCTGCCAAAAGCACCATTTGCATGCATATCGTGTGGTTTTGCAGAAAACTGCGTCCGCGTCTACCAAAAGATGCATGTGCATGCTAAAAACGCGTTTTGGCACAAATCCATGTGCGGATGTTAAAAAGAGCAGCATCGGCATGCTTTTCACGTCGTTTGGTAGAAATCCACACGCGCGTTCTGCCAAAAGCACCATTTGCATGCATATCGTGTGGTTTTGCAGAAAACTGCGTCCGCGTCTACCAAAAGATGCATGCGCATGCTTAAAACGCGCTTTGGCACAAATCCATGTGCGGGTGCTAAAAAGAGCAGCATCGGCATGCTTTTCACGTCGTTTGGTAGAAATCCACACGCGCGTTCTGCCAAAAGCACCATTTGCATGCCTATCGTGTGGTTTTGCAGAAAACTGCGTCCGCGTCTACCAAAACATGCATGCGCATGCTTAAAACGCGTTTTGGCACAAATCCATGTGCGGGTGCTAAAAAGAGCAGCATCGGCATGCTTTTCACGTCGTTTGGTAGAAATCCACACGCGCGTTCTGCCAAAAGCACCATTTGCATGCATATCGTGTGGTTTTGCAGAAAACTGCGTCCGCGTCTACCAAAAGATGCATGTGCATGCTAAAAACGCGTTTTGGCACAAATCCATGTGCGGGTGCTAAAAAGAGCAGCATCGGCATGCTTTTCACGTCGTTTGGTAGAAATCCATGCGCGCGTTCTGCCAAAAGCACCATTTGCATGCCTATCGTGTGGTTATGCAGAAAACTGCGTCCGCGTCTACCAAAAGATGCATGCGCATGCTTAAAACGCGTTTTGGCACAAATCCATGTGCGGATGTTAAAAAGAGCAGCATCGGCATGCTTTTCACGTCGTTTGGTAGAAATCCACGCGCGCGTTCTGCCAAAAGCACCATTTGCATGCATATCGTGTGGTTTTGCAGAAAACTGCGTCCGCGTCTACCAAAAGATGCATGCGCATGCTTAAAACGCGTTTTGGCACAAATCCACGTGCGGGTGCTAAAAAGAGCAGCATCGGCATGCTTTTCACGTCGTTTGGTAGAAATCCACACGCGCGTTCTGCAAAAAGCACCATTTGCATGCCTATCGTGTGGTTTTGCAGAAAACTGCGTCCGCGTCTACCAAAAGATGCATGCGCATGCTTAAAACGCGCTTTGGCACAAATCCATGTGCGGATGTTAAAAAGAGCAGCATCGGCATGCTTTTCACGTCGTTTGGTAGAAATCCACGCGCGCGTTCTGCCAAAAGCACCATTTGCATGCATATCGTGTGGTTTTGCAGAAAACTGCGTCCGCGTCTACCAAAAGATGCATGTGCATGCTAAAAACGCGTTTTGGCACAAATCCATGTGCGGATGTTAAAAAGAGCAGCATCGGCATGCTTTTCACGTCGTTTGGTAGAAATCCACGCGCGCGTTCTGCCAAAAGCACCATTTGCATGCATATCGTGTGGTTTTGCAGAAAACTGCGTCCGCGTCTACCAAAAGATGCATGCGCATGCTTAAAACGCGTTTTGGCACAAATCCATGTGCGGATGTTAAAAAGAGCAGCATCGGCATGCTTTTCACGTCGTTTGGTAGAAATCCACCCGCGCGTTCTGCCAAAAGCACCATTTGCATGCATATCGTGTAGTTTTGCAGAAAACTGCGTCCGCGTCTACCAAAAGATGCATGCGCATGCTAAAAACGCGTTTTGGCACAAATCCATGTGCGGATGTTAAAAAGAGCAGCATCGGCATGCTTTTCACGTCGTTTGGTAGAAATCCACACGCGCGTTCTGCCAAAAGCACCATTTGCATGCATATCGTGTGGTTTTGCAGAAAACTGCGTCCGCGTCTACCAAAAGATGCATGTGCATGCTAAAAACGCGTTTTGGCACAAATCCATGTGCGGGTGCTAAAAAGAGCAGCATCGGCATGCTTTTCACGTCGTTTGGTAGAAATCCACACGCGCGTTCTGCCAAAAGCACCATTTGCATGCCTATCGTGTGGTTTTGCAGAAAACTGCGTCCGCGTCTACCAAAAGATGCATGCGCATGCTTAAAACGCGCTTTGGCACAAATCCATGTGCGGATGTTAAAAAGAGCAGCATCGGCATGCTTTTCACGTCGTTTGGTAGAAATCCACACGCGCGTTCTGCCAAAAGCACCATTTGCATGCATATCGTGTGGTTTTGCAGAAAACTGCGTCCGCGTCTACCAAAAGATGCATGTGCATGCTAAAAACGCGTTTTGGCACAAATCCATGTGCGGATGTTAAAAAGAGCAGCATCGGCATGCTTTTCACGTCGTTTGGTAGAAATCCACACGCGCGTTCTGCCAAAAGCACCATTTTCATGCATATCGTGTGGTTTTGCTGAAAACTGCGTCCGCGTCTACCAAAAGATGCATGCGCATGCTAAAAACGCGTTTTGGCACAAATCCATGTGCGGGTGCTAAAAAGAGCAGCATCGGCATGCTTTTCACGTCGTTTGGTAGAAATCCACGTGCGCGTTCTGCCAAAAGCACCATTTGCATGCCTATCGTGTGGTTTTGCAGAAAACTGCGTCCGCGTCTACCAAAAGATGCATGCGCATGCTTAAAACGCGTTTTGGCACAAATCCATGTGCGGATGTTAAAAAGAGCAGCATCGGCATGCTTTTCACGTCGTTTGGTAGAAATCCACGCGCGCGTTCTGCCAAAAGCACCATTTGCATGCATATCGTGTGGTTTTGCAGAAAACTGCGTCCGCGTCTACCAAAAGATGCATGCGCATGCTTAAAACGCGTTTTGGCACAAATCCATGTGCGGGTGCTAAAAAGAGCAGCATCGGCATGCTTTTCACGTCGTTTGGTAGAAATCCACGCGCGCGTTCTGCCAAAAGCACCATTTGCATGCATATCGTGTGGTTTTGCAGAAAACTGCGTCCGCGTCTACCAAAAGATGCATGCGCATGCTTAAAACGCGTTTTGGCACAAATCCATGTGCGGGTGCTAAAAAGAGCAGCATCGGCATGCTTTTCACGTCGTTTGGTAGAAATCCACACGCGCGTTCTGCCAAAAGCACCATTTGCATGCCTATCGTGTGGTTTTGCAGAAAACTGCGTCCGCGTCTACCAAAAGATGCATGCGCATGCTTAAAACGCGCTTTGGCACAAATCCATGTGCGGATGTTAAAAAGAGCAGCATCGGCATGCTTTTCACGTCGTTTGGTAGAAATCCACACGCGCGTTCTGCCAAAAGCACCATTTGCATGCATATCGTGTGGTTTTGCAGAAAACTGCGTCCGCGTCTACCAAAAGATGCATGCGCATGCTTAAAACGCGCTTTGGCACAAATCCATGTGCGGATGTTAAAAAGAGCAGCATCGGCATGCTTTTCACGTCGTTTGGTAGAAATCCACGCGCGCGTTCTGCCAAAAGCACCATTTGCATGCATATCGTGTGGTTTTGCAGAAAACTGCGTCCGCGTCTACCAAAAGATGCATGCGCATGCTTAAAACGCGTTTTGGCACAAATCCATGTGCGGGTGCTAAAAAGAGCAGCATCGGCATGCTTTTCACGTCGTTTGGTAGAAATCCACACGCGCGTTCTGCCAAAAGCACCATTTGCATGCATATCGTGTGGTTTTGCAGAAAACTGCGTCCGCGTCTACCAAAAGATGCATGCGCATGCTTAAAACGCGTTTTGGCACATATCCATGTGCGGGTGCTAAAAAGAGCAGCATCGGCATGCTTTTCACGTCGTTTGGTAGAAATCCACACGCGCGTTCTGCCAAAAGCACCATTTGCATGCATATCGTGTGGTTTTGCAGAAAACTGCGTCCGCGTCTACCAAAAGATGCATGCGCATGCTTAAAACGCGCTTTGGCACAAATCCATGTGCGGGTGCTAAAAAGAGCAGCATCGGCATGCTTTTCACGTCGTTTGGTAGAAATCCACACGCGCGTTCTGCCAAAAGCACCATTTGCATGCCTATCGTGTGGTTTTGCAGAAAACTGCGTCCGCGTCTACCAAAACATGCATGCGCATGCTTAAAACGCGTTTTGGCACAAATCCATGTGCGGGTGCTAAAAAGAGCAGCATCGGCATGCTTTTCACGTCGTTTGGTAGAAATCCACACGCGCGTTCTGCCAAAAGCACCATTTGCATGCATATCGTGTGGTTTTGCAGAAAACTGCGTCCGCGTCTACCAAAAGATGCATGTGCATGCTAAAAACGCGTTTTGGCACAAATCCATGTGCGGGTGCTAAAAAGAGCAGCATCGGCATGCTTTTCACGTCGTTTGGTAGAAATCCATGCGCGCGTTCTGCCAAAAGCACCATTTGCATGCCTATCGTGTGGTTTTGCAGAAACCTGCGTCCGCGTCTACCAAAAGATGCATGCGCATGCTTAAAACGCGTTTTGGCACAAATCCATGTGCGGATGTTAAAAAGAGCAGCATCGGCATGCTTTTCACGTCGTTTGGTAGAAATCCACGCGCGCGTTCTGCCAAAAGCACCATTTGCATGCATATCGTGTGGTTTTGCAGAAAACTGCGTCCGCGTCTACCAAAAGATGCATGCGCATGCTTAAAACGCGTTTTGGCACAAATCCATGTGCGGGTGCTAAAAAGAGCAGCATCGGCATGCTTTTCACGTCGTTTGGTAGAAATCCACACGCGCGTTCTGCAAAAAGCACCATTTGCATGCCTATCGTGTGGTTTTGCAGAAAACTGCGTCCGCGTCTACCAAAAGATGCATGCGCATGCTTAAAACGCGCTTTGGCACAAATCCATGTGCGGATGTTAAAAAGAGCAGCATCGGCATGCTTTTCACGTCGTTTGGTAGAAATCCACGCGCGCGTTCTGCCAAAAGCACCATTTGCATGCATATCGTGTGGTTTTGCAGAAAACTGCGTCCGCGTCTACCAAAAGATGCATGCGCATGCTTAAAACGCGTTTTGGCACAAATCCATGTGCGGGTGCTAAAAAGAGCAGCATCGGCATGCTTTTCACGTCGTTTGGTAGAAATCCACACGCGCGTTCTGCCAAAAGCACCATTTGCATGCCTATCGTGTGGTTTTGCAGAAAACTGCGTCCGCGTCTACCAAAAGATGCATGCGCATGCTTAAAACGCGCTTTGGCACAAATCCATGTGCGGATGTTAAAAAGAGCAGCATCGGCATGCTTTTCACGTCGTTTGGTAGAAATCCACACGCGCGTTCTGCCAAAAGCACCATTTGCATGCATATCGTGTGGTTTTGCAGAAAACTGCGTCCGCGTCTACCAAAAGATGCATGTGCATGCTAAAAACGCGTTTTGGCACAAATCCATGTGCGGATGTTAAAAAGAGCAGCATCGGCATGCTTTTCACGTCGTTTGGTAGAAATCCACACGCGCGTTCTGCCAAAAGCACCATTTGCATGCATATCGTGTGGTTTTGCAGAAAACTGCGTCCGCGTCTACCAAAAGATGCATGCGCATGCTTAAAACGCGCTTTGGCACAAATCCATGTGCGGGTGCTAAAAAGAGCAGCATCGGCATGCTTTTCACGTCGTTTGGTAGAAATCCACACGCGCGTTCTGCCAAAAGCACCATTTGCATGCCTATCGTGTGGTTTTGCAGAAAACTGCGTCCGCGTCTACCAAAACATGCATGCGCATGCTTAAAACGCGTTTTGGCACAAATCCATGTGCGGGTGCTAAAAAGAGCAGCATCGGCATGCTTTTCACGTCGTTTGGTAGAAATCCACACGCGCGTTCTGCCAAAAGCACCATTTGCATGCATATCGTGTGGTTTTGCAGAAAACTGCGTCCGCGTCTACCAAAAGATGCATGTGCATGCTAAAAACGCGTTTTGGCACAAATCCATGTGCGGGTGCTAAAAATAGCAGCATCGGCATGCTTTTCACGTCGTTTGGTAGAAATCCATGCGCGCGTTCTGCCAAAAGCACCATTTGCATGCCTATCGTGTGGTTTTGCAGAAAACTGCGTCCGCGTCTACCAAAAGATGCATGCGCATGCTTAAAACGCGTTTTGGCACAAATCCATGTGCGGATGTTAAAAAGAGCAGCATCGGCATGCTTTTCACGTCGTTTGGTAGAAATCCACGCGCGCGTTCTGCCAAAAGCACCATTTGCATGCATATCGTGTGGTTTTGCAGAAAACTGCGTCCGCGTCTACCAAAAGATGCATGCGCATGCTTAAAACGCGTTTTGGCACAAATCCATGTGCGGGTGCTAAAAAGAGCAGCATCGGCATGCTTTTCACGTCGTTTGGTAGAAATCCACACGCGCGTTCTGCAAAAAGCACCATTTGCATGCCTATCGTGTGGTTTTGCAGAAAACTGCGTCCGCGTCTACCAAAAGATGCATGCGCATGCTTAAAACGCGCTTTGGCACAAATCCATGTGCGGATGTTAAAAAGAGCAGCATCGGCATGCTTTTCACGTCGTTTGGTAGAAATCCACGCGCGCGTTCTGCCAAAAGCACCATTTGCATGCATATCGTGTGGTTTTGCAGAAAACTGCGTCCGCGTCTACCAAAAGATGCATGCGCATGCTTAAAACGCGTTTTGGCACAAATCCATGTGCGGGTGGTAAAAAGAGCAGCATCGGCATGCTTTTCACGTCGTTTGGTAGAAATCCACACGCGCGTTCTGCCAAAAGCACCATTTGCATGCCTATCGTGTGGTTTTGCAGAAAACTGCGTCCGCGTCTACCAAAAGATGCATGCGCATGCTTAAAACGCGCTTTGGCACAAATCCATGTGCGGATGTTAAAAAGAGCAGCATCGGCATGCTTTTCACGTCGTTTGGTAGAAATCCACACGCGCGTTCTGCCAAAAGCACCATTTGCATGCATATCGTGTGGTTTTGCAGAAAACTGCGTCCGCGTCTACCAAAAGATGCATGTGCATGCTAAAAACGCGTTTTGGCACAAATCCATGTGCGGATGTTAAAAAGAGCAGCATCGGCATGCTTTTCACGTCGTTTGGTAGAAATCCACACGCGCGTTCTGCCAAAAGCACCATTTGCATGCATATCGTGTGGTTTTGCAGAAAACTGCGTCCGCGTCTACCAAAAGATGCATGTGCATGCTAAAAACGCGTTTTGGCACAAATCCATGTGCGGGTGCTAAAAAGAGCAGCATCGGCATGCTTTTCACGTCGTTTGGTAGAAATCCACACGCGCGTTCTGCCAAAAGCACCATTTGCATGCCTATCGTGTGGTTTTGCAGAAAACTGCGTCCGCGTCTACCAAAAGATGCATGCGCATGCTTAAAACGCGCTTTGGCACAAATCCATGTGCGGATGTTAAAAAGAGCAGCATCGGCATGCTTTCCACGTCGTTTGGTAGAAATCCACACGCGCGTTCTGCCAAAAGCACCATTTGCATGCATATCGTGTGGTTTTGCAGAAAACTGCGTCCGCGTCTACCAAAAGATGCATGTGCATGCTAAAAACGCGTTTTGGCACAAATCCATGTGCGGATGTTAAAAAGAGCAGCATCGGCATGCTTTTCACGTCGTTTGGTAGAAATCCACACGCGCGTTCTGCCAAAAGCACCATTTTCATGCATATCGTGTGGTTTTGCAGAAAACTGCGTCCGCGTCTACCAAAAGATGCATGTGCATGCTAAAAACGCGTTTTGGCACAAATCCATGTGCGGGTGCAAAAAGAGCAGCATCGGCATGCTTTTCACGTCGTTTGGTAGAAATCCACGCGCGCGTTCTGCCAAAAGCACCATTTGCATGCCTATCGTGTGGTTTTGCAGAAAACTGCGTCCGCGTCTACCAAAAGATGCATGCGCATGCTTAAAACGCGTTTTGGCACAAATCCATGTGCGGATGTTAAAAAGAGCAGCATCGGCATGCTTTTCACGTCGTTTGGTAGAAATCCACGCGCGCGTTCTGCCAAAAGCACCATTTGCATGCATATCGTGTGGTTTTGCAGAAAACTGCGTCCGCGTCTACCAAAAGATGCATGCGCATGCTTAAAACGCGTTTTGGCACAAATCCATGTGCGGGTGCTAAAAAGAGCAGCATCGGCATGCTTTTCACGTCGTTTGGTAGAAATCCACACGCGCGTTCTGCCAAAAGCACCATTTGCATGCCTATCGTGTGGTTTTGCAGAAAACTGCGTCCGCGTCTACCAAAAGATGCATGCGCATGCTTAAAACGCGCTTTGGCACAAATCCATGTGCGGATGTTAAAAAGAGCAGCATCGGCATGCTTTTCACGTCGTTTGGTAGAAATCCACGCGCGCGTTCTGCCAAAAGCACCATTTGCATGCATATCGTGTGGTTTTGCAGAAAACTGCGTCCGCGTCTACCAAAAGATGCATGCGCATGCTTAAAACGCGTTTTGGCACAAATCCATGTGCGGGTGCTAAAAAGAGCAGCATCGGCATGCTTTTCACGTCGTTTGGTAGAAATCCACACGCGCGTTCTGCCAAAAGCACCATTTGCATGCATATCGTGTGGTTTTGCAGAAAACTGCGTCCGCGTCTACCAAAAGATGCATGCGCATGCTTAAAACGCGCTTTGGCACAAATCCATGTGCGGGTGCTAAAAAGAGCAGCATCGGCATGCTTTTCACGTCGTTTGGTAGAAATCCACACGCGCGTTCTGCCAAAAGCACCATTTGCATGCCTATCGTGTGGTTTTGCAGAAAACTGCGTCCGCGTCTACCAAAAGATGCATGCGCATGCTTAAAACGCACTTTGGCACAAATCCATGTGCGGGTGCTAAAAAGAGCAGCATCGGCATGCTTTTCACGTCGTTTGCTAGAAATCCACGCGCGCGTTCTGCCAAAAGCACCATTTGCATGCCTATCGTGTGGTTTTGCAGAAAACTGAGTCCGCGTCTACCAAAAGATGCATGCGCATGCTTAAAACGCGTTTTGGCACAAATCCATGTGCGGGTGCTAAAAAGAGCAGCATCGGCATGCTTTTCACGTCGTTTGGTAGAAATCCACACGCGCGTTCTGCCAAAAGCACCATTTGCATGCCTATCGTGTGGTTTTGCAGAAAACTGCGTCTACCAAAAGATGCATGCGCATGCTTAAAACGCGTTTTGGCACAAATCCATGTGCGGATGTTAAAAAGAGCAGCATCGGCATGCTTTTCACGTCGTTTGGTAGAAATCCACGCGCGCGTTCTGCCAAAAGCACCATTTGCATGCATATCGTGTGGTTTTGCAGAAAACTGCGTCCGCGTCTACCAAAAGATGCATGTGCATGCTAAAAACGCGTTTTGGCGCAAATCCATGTGCGGATGTTAAAAAGAGCAGCATCGGCATGCTTTTCACGTCGTTTGGTAGAAATCCACGCGCGCGTTCTGCCAAAAGCACCATTTGCATGCATATCGTGTGGTTTTGCAGAAAAGTGCGTCCGCGTCTACCAAAAGATGCATGCGCATGCTTAAAACGCGTTTTGGCACAAATCCATGTGCGGGTGCTAAAAAGAGCAGCATCGGCATGCTTTTCACGTCGTTTCGTAGAAATCCACACGCGCGTTCTGCCAAAAGCACCATTTGCATGCCTATCGTGTGGTTTTGCAGAAAACTGCGTCCGCGTCTACCAAAAGATGCATGCGCATGCTTAAAACGCGCTTTGGCACAAATCCATGTGCGGATGTTAAAAAGAGCAGCATCGGCATGCTTTTCACGTCGTTTGGTAGAAATCCACACGCGCGTTCTGCCAAAAGCACCATTTGCATGCATATCGTGTGGTTTTGCAGAAAACTGCGTCCGCGTCTACCAAAAGATGCATGTGCATGCTAAAAACGCGTTTTGGCACAAATCCATGTGCGGATGTTAAAAAGAGCAGCATCGGCATGCTTTTCACGTCGTTTGGTAGAAATCCACACGCGCGTTCTGCCAAAAGCACCATTTGCATGCATATCGTGTGGTTTTGCAGAAAACTGCGTCCGCGTCTACCAAAAGATGCATGCGCATGCTTAAAACGCGCTTTGGCACAAATCCATGTGCGGGTGCTAAAAAGAGCAGCATCGGCATGCTTTTCACGTCGTTTGGTAGAAATCCACACGCGCGTTCTGCCAAAAGCACCATTTGCATGCCTATCGTGTGGTTTTGCAGAAAACTGCGTCCGCGTCTACCAAAACATGCATGCGCATGCTTAAAACGCGTTTTGGCACAAATCCATGTGCGGGTGCTAAAAAGAGCAGCATCGGCATGCTTTTCACGTCGTTTGGTAGAAATCCACACGCGCGTTCTGCCAAAAGCACCATTTGCATGCATATCGTGTGGTTTTGCAGAAAACTGCGTCCGCGTCTACCAAAAGATGCATGTGCATGCTAAAAACGCGTTTTGGCACAAATCCATGTGCGGGTGCTAAAAAGAGCAGCATCGGCATGCTTTTCACGTCGTTTGGTAGAAATCCATGCGCGCGTTCTGCCAAAAGCACCATTTGCATGCCTATCGTGTGGTTTTGCAGAAAACTGCGTCCGCGTCTACCAAAAGATGCATGCGCATGCTTAAAACGCGTTTTGGCACAAATCCATGTGCGGATGTTAAAAAGAGCAGCATCGGCATGCTTTTCACGTCGTTTGGTAGAAATCCACGCGCGCGTTCTGCCAAAAGCACCATTTGCATGCATATCGTGTGGTTTTGCAGAAAACTGCGTCCGCGTCTACCAAAAGATGCATGCGCATGCTTAAAACGCGTTTTGGCACAAATCCATGTGCGGGTGCTAAAAAGAGCAGCATCGGCATGCTTTTCACGTCGTTTGGTAGAAATCCACACGCGCGTTCTGCAAAAAGCACCATTTGCATGCCTATCGTGTGGTTTTGCAGAAAACTGCGTCCGCGTCTACCAAAAGATGCATGCGCATGCTTAAAACGCGCTTTGGCACAAATCCATGTGCGGATGTTAAAAAGAGCAGCATCGGCATGCTTTTCACGTCGTTTGGTAGAAATCCACGCGCGCGTTCTGCCAAAAGCACCATTTGCATGCATATCGTGTGGTTTTGCAGAAAACTGCGTCCGCGTCTACCAAAAGATGCATGTGCATGCTAAAAACGCGTTTTGGCACAAATCCATGTGCGGATGTTAAAAAGAGCAGCATCGGCATGCTTTTCACGTCGTTTGGTAGAAATCCACGCGCGCGTTCTGCCAAAAGCACCATTTGCATGCATATCGTGTGGTTTTGCAGAAAACTGCGTCCGCGTCTACCAAAAGATGCATGCGCATGCTTAAAACGCGTTTTGGCACAAATCCATGTGCGGATGTTAAAAAGAGCAGCATCGGCATGCTTTTCACGTCGTTTGGTAGAAATCCACACGCGCGTTCTGCCAAAAGCACCATTTGCATGCATATCGTGTAGTTTTGCAGAAAACTGCGTCCGCGTCTACCAAAAGATGCATGCGCATGCTAAAAACGCGTTTTGGCACAAATCCATGTGCGGATGTTAAAAAGAGCAGCATCGGCATGCTTTTCACGTCGTTTGGTAGAAATCCACACGCGCGTTCTGCCAAAAGCACCATTTGCATGCATATCGTGTGGTTTTGCAGAAAACTGCGTCCGCGTCTACCAAAAGATGCATGTGCATGCTAAAAACGCGTTTTGGCACAAATCCATGTGCGGGTGCTAAAAAGAGCAGCATCGGCATGCTTTTCACGTCGTTTGGTAGAAATCCACACGCGCGTTCTGCCAAAAGCACCATTTGCATGCCTATCGTGTGGTTTTGCAGAAAACTGCGTCCGCGTCTACCAAAAGATGCATGCGCATGCTTAAAACGCGCTTTGGCACAAATCCATGTGCGGATGTTAAAAAGAGCAGCATCGGCATGCTTTTCACGTCGTTTGGTAGAAATCCACACGCGCGTTCTGCCAAAAGCACCATTTGCATGCATATCGTGTGGTTTTGCAGAAAACTGCGTCCGCGTCTACCAAAAGATGCATGTGCATGCTAAAAACGCGTTTTGGCACAAATCCATGTGCGGATGTTAAAAAGAGCAGCATCGGCATGCTTTTCACGTCGTTTGGTAGAAATCCACACGCGCGTTCTGCCAAAAGCACCATTTTCATGCATATCGTGTGGTTTTGCAGGAAAACTGCGTCCGCGTCTACCAAAAGATGCATGCGCATGCTAAAAACGCGTTTTGGCACAAATCCATGTGCGGGTGCTAAAAAAGAGCAGCATCGGCATGCTTTTCACGTCGTTTGGTAGAAATCCACGCGCGCGTTCTGCCAAAAGCACCATTTGCATGCCTATCGTGTGGTTTTGCAGAAAACTGCGTCCGCGTCTACCAAAAGATGCATGCGCATGCTTAAAAACGCGTTTTGGCACAAATCCATGTGCGGATGTTAAAAAGAGCAGCATCGGCATGCTTTTCACGTCGTTTGTAGAAATCCACGCGCGCGTTCTGCCAAAAGCACCATTTGCATGCATATCGTGTGGTTTTGCAGAAAACTGCGTCCGCGTCTACCAAAAGATGCATGCGCATGCTTAAAACGCGTTTTGGCACAAATCCATGTGCGGGTGCTAAAAAGAGCAGCATCGGCATGCTTTTCACGTCGTTTGGTAGAAATCCACGCGCGCGTTCTGCCAAAAAGCACCATTTGCATGCATATCGTGTGGTTTTGCAGAAAACTGCGTCCGCGTCTACCAAAAGATGCATGCGCATGCTTAAAACGCGTTTTGGCACAAATCCATGTGCGGGTGCTAAAAAGAGCAGCATCGGCATGCTTTTCACGTCGTTTGGTAGAAATCCACACGCGCGTTCTGCCAAAAGCACCATTTGCATGCCTATCGTGTGGTTTTGCAGAAAACTGCGTCCGCGTCTACCAAAAGATGCATGCGCATGCTTAAAACGCGCTTTGGCACAAATCCATGTGCGGATGTTAAAAAGAGCAGCATCGGCATGCTTTTCACGTCGTTTGGTAGAAATCCACACGCGCGTTCTGCCAAAAGCACCATTTGCATGCATATCGTGTGGTTTTGCAGAAAACTGCGTCCGCGTCTACCAAAAGATGCATGCGCATGCTTAAAACGCGCTTTGGCACAAATCCATGTGCGGATGTTAAAAAGAGCAGCATCGGCATGCTTTTCACGTCGTTTGGTAGAAATCCACGCGCGCGTTCTGCCAAAAGCACCATTTGCATGCATATCGTGTGGTTTTGCAGAAAACTGCGTCCGCGTCTACCAAAAGATGCATGCGCATGCTTATAAAACGCGTTTTGGCACAAATCCATGTGCGGGTGCTAAAAAGAGCAGCATCGGCATGCTTTTCACGTCGTTTGGTAGAAATCCACACGCGCGTTCTGCCAAAAGCACCATTTGCATGCATATCGTGTGGTTTTGCAGAAAACTGCGTCCGCGTCTACCAAAAGATGCATGCGCATGCTTAAAACGCGTTTTGGCACATATCCATGTGCGGGTGCTAAAAAGAGCAGCATCGCATGCTTTTCACGTCGTTTGGTAGAAATCCACACGCGCGTTCTGCCAAAAGCACCATTTGCATGCATATCGTGTGGTTTTGCAGAAAACTGCGTCCGCGTCTACCAAAAGATGCATGCGCATGCTTAAAACGCGCTTTGGCACAAATCCATGTGCGGGTGCTAAAAAGAGCAGCATCGGCATGCTTTTCACGTCGTTTGGTAGAAATCCACACGCGCGTTCTGCCAAAAGCACCATTTGCATGCCTATCGTGTGGTTTTGCAGAAAACTGCGTCCGCGGTCTACCAAAACATGCATGCGCATGCTTAAAACGCGTTTTGGCAACAAATCCATGTGCGGGTGCTAAAAAGAGCAGCATCGGCATGCTTTTCACGTCGTTTGGTAGAAATCCACACGCGCGTTCTGCCAAAAGCACCATTTGCATGCATATCGTGTGGTTTTGCAGAAAACTGCGTCCGCGGTCTACCAAAAGATGCATGTGCATGCTAAAAAACGCGTTTTGGCACAAATCCATGTGCGGGTGCTAAAAAGAGCAGCATCGGCATGCTTTTCACGTCGTTTGGTAGAAATCCATGCGCGCGTTCTGCCAAAAGCACCATTTGCATGCCTATCGTGTGGTTTTGCAGAAACCTGCGTCCGCGTCTACCAAAAGATGCATGCGCATGCTTAAAACGCGTTTTGGCACAAATCCATGTGCGGATGTTAAAAAGAGCAGCATCGGCATGCTTTTCACGTCGTTTGGTAGAAATCCACGCGCGCGTTCTGCCAAAAGCACCATTTGCATGCATATCGTGTGGTTTTGCAGAAAAACTGCGTCCGCGTCTACCAAAGATGCATGCGCATGCTTAAAACGCGTTTTGGCACAAATCCATGTGCGGGTGCTAAAAAGAGCAGCATCGGCATGCTTTTCACGTCGTTTGGTAGAAGAATCCACACGCGCGTTCTGCAAAAAGCACCATTTGCATGCCTATCGTGTGGTTTTGCAGAAAACTGCGTCCGCGTCTACCAAAAGATGCATGCGCATGCTTAAAACGCGCTTTGGCACAAATCCATGTGCGGATGTTAAAAAGAGCAGCATCGGCATGCTTTTCACGTCGTTTGGTAGAAATCCACGCGCGCGTTCTGCCAAAAGCACCATTTGCATGCATATCGTGTGGTTTTGCAGAAAACTGCGTCCGCGTCTACCAAAAGATGCATGCGCATGCTTAAAACGCGTTTTGGCACAAATCCATGTGCGGGTGCTAAAAAGAGCAGCATCGGCATGCTTTTCACGTCGTTTGGTAGAAATCCACACGCGCGTTCTGCCAAAAGCACCATTTGCATGCCTATCGTGTGGTTTTGCAGAAAACTGCGTCCGCGTCTACCAAAAGATGCATGCGCATGCTTAAAACGCGTTTTGGCACAAATCCATGTGCGGATGTTAAAAAGAGCAGCATCGGCATGCTTTTCACGTCGTTTGGTAGAAATCCACACGCGCGTTCTGCCAAAAGCACCATTTGCATGCATATCGTGTGGTTTTGCAGAAAACTGCGTCCGCGTCTACCAAAAGATGCATGTGCATGCTAAAAACGCGTTTTGGCACAAATCCATGTGCGGATGTTAAAAAGAGCAGCATCGGCATGCTTTTCACGTCGTTTGGTAGAAATCCACACGCGCGTTCTGCCAAAAGCACCATTTGCATGCATATCGTGTGGTTTTGCAGAAAACTGCGTCCGCGTCTACCAAAAGATGCATGCGCATGCTTAAAACGCGCTTTGGCACAAATCCATGTGCGGGTGCTAAAAAGAGCAGCATCGGCATGCTTTTCACGTCGTTTGGTAGAAATCCACACGCGCGTTCTGCCAAAAGCACCATTTGCATGCCTATCGTGTGGTTTTGCAGAAAACTGCGTCCGCGTCTACCAAAACATGCATGCGCATGCTTAAAACGCGTTTTGGCACAAATCCATGTGCGGGTGCTAAAAAGAGCAGCATCGGCATGCTTTTCACGTCGTTTGGTAGAAATCCACACGCGCGTTCTGCCAAAAGCACCATTTGCATGCATATCGTGTGGTTTTGCAGAAAACTGCGTCCGCGTCTACCAAAAGATGCATGTGCATGCTAAAAACGCGTTTTGGCACAAATCCATGTGCGGGTGCTAAAAAAGAGCAGCATCGACATGCTTTTCACGTCGTTTGGTAGAAATCCACACGCGCGTTCTGCCAAAAGCACCATTTGCATGCATATCGTGTGGTTTTGCAGAAAACTGCGTCCGCGTCTACCAAAAGATGCATGCGCATGCTTAAAACGCGTTTTGGCACATATCATGTGCGGGTGCTAAAAGAGCAGCATCGGCATGCTTTTCCACGTCGTTTGGTAGAAATCCACACGCGCGTTCTGCCAAAAGCACCATTTGCATGCATATCGTGTGGTTTTGCAGAAAACTGCGTCCGCGTCTACCAAAAGATGCATGCGCATGCTTAAAACGCGCTTTGGCACAAATCCATGTGCGGGTGCTAAAAAGAGCAGCATCGGCATGCTTTTCACGTCGTTTGGTAGAAATCCACACGCGCGTTCTGCCAAAAGCACCATTTGCATGCCTATCGTGTGGTTTTGCAGAAAACTGCGTCCGCGTCTACCAAAACATGCATGCGCATGCTTAAAACGCGTTTTGGCACAAATCCATGTGCGGGTGCTAAAAAGAGCAGCATCGGCATGCTTTTCACGTCGTTTGGTAGAAATCCACACGCGCGTTCTGCCAAAAGCACCATTTGCATGCATATCGTGTGGTTTTGCAGAAAACTGCGTCCGCGTCTACCAAAAGATGCATGTGCATGCTAAAAACGCGTTTTGGCACAAATCCATGTGCGGGTGCTAAAAAGAGCAGCATCGGCATGCTTTTCACGTCGTTTGGTAGAAATCCATGCGCGCGTTCTGCCAAAAGCACCATTTGCATGCCTATCGTGTGGTTTTGCAGAAACCTGCGTCCGCGTCTACCAAAAGATGCATGCGCATGCTTAAAACGCCGTTTTGGCACAAATCCATGTGCGGATGTTAAAAAGAGCAGCATCGGCATGCTTTTCAACGTCGTTTGGTAGAAATCCACGCGCGCGTTCTGCCAAAAGCACCATTTGCATGCATATCGTGTGGTTTTGCAGAAAACTGCGTCCGCGTCTACCAAAAGATGCATGCGCATGCTTAAAACGCGTTTTGGCACAAATCCATGTGCGGGTGCTAAAAAGAGCAGCATCGGCATGCTTTTCACGTCGTTTGGTAGAAATCCACACGCGCGTTCTGCAAAAAGCACCATTTGCATGCCTATCGTGTGGTTTTGCAGAAAACTGCGTCCGCGTCTACCAAAAGATGCATGCGCATGCTTAAAACGCGCTTTGGCACAAATCCATGTGCGGATGTTAAAAAGAGCAGCATCGGCATGCTTTTCACGTCGTTTGGTAGAAATCCACGCGCGCGTTCTGCCAAAAGCACCATTTGCATGCATATCGTGTGGTTTTGCAGAAAACTGCGTCCGCGTCTACCAAAAGATGCATGCGCATGCTTAAAACGCGTTTTGGCACAAATCCATGTGCGGGTGCTAAAAAGAGCAGCATCGGCATGCTTTTCACGTCGTTTGGTAGAAATCCACACGCGCGTTCTGCCAAAAGCACCATTTGCATGCCTATCGTGTGGTTTTGCAGAAAACTGCGTCCGCGTCTACCAAAGATGCATGCGCATGCTTAAAACGCGCTTTGGCACAAATCCATGTGCGGATGTTAAAAAGAGCAGCATCGGCATGCTTTTCACGTCGTTTGGTAGAAATCCACACGCGCGTTCTGCCAAAAGCACCATTTGCATGCATATCGTGTGGTTTTGCAGAAAACTGCGTCCGCGTCTACCAAAAGATGCATGTGCATGCTAAAAACGCGTTTTGGCACAAATCCATGTGCGGATGTTAAAAAGAGCAGCATCGGCATGCTTTTCACGTCGTTTGGTAGAAATCCACACGCGCGTTCTGCCAAAAGCACCATTTGCATGCATATCGTGTGGTTTTGCAGAAAACTGCGTCCGCGTCTACCAAAAGATGCATGCGCATGCTTAAAACGCGCTTTGGCACAAATCCATGTGCGGGTGCTAAAAGAGCAGCATCGGCATGCTTTTCACGTCGTTTGGTAGAAATCCACACGCGCGTTCTGCCAAAAGCACCATTTGCATGCCTATCGTGTGGTTTTGCAGAAAACTGCGTCCGCGTCTACCAAAACATGCATGCGCATGCTTAAAACGCGTTTTGGCACAAATCCATGTGCGGGTGCTAAAAAGAGCAGCATCGGCATGCTTTTCACGTCGTTTGGTAGAAATCCACACGCGCGTTCTGCCAAAAGCACCATTTGCATGCATATCGTGTGGTTTTGCAGAAAACTGCGTCCGCGTCTACCAAAAGATGCATGTGCATGCTAAAAACGCGTTTTGGCACAAATCCATGTGCGGGTGCTAAAAAGAGCAGCATCGGCATGCTTTTCACGTCGTTTGGTAGAAATCCATGCGCGCGTTCTGCAAAAGCACCATTTGCATGCCTATCGTGTGGTTTTGCAGAAAACTGCGTCCGCGTCTACCAAAAGATGCATGCGCATGCTTAAAACGCGTTTTGGCACAAATCCATGTGCGGATGTTAAAAAAGAGCAGCATCGGCATGCTTTTCACGTCGTTTGGTAGAAATCCACGCGCGCGTTCTGCCAAAAGCACCATTTGCATGCATATCGTGTGGTTTTGCAGAAAACTGCGTCCGCGTCTACCAAAAGATGCATGCGCATGCTTAAAACGCGTTTTGGCACAAATCCATGTGCGGGTGCTAAAAAGAGCAGCATCGGCATGCTTTTCACGTCGTTTGGTAGAAATCCACACGCGCGTTCTGCAAAAAGCACCATTTGCATGCCTATCGTGTGGTTTTGCAGAAAACTGCGTCCGCGTCTACCAAAAGATGCATGCGCATGCTTAAAACGCGCTTTGGCACAAATCCATGTGCGGATGTTAAAAAGAGCAGCATCGGCATGCTTTTCACGTCGTTTGGTAGAAATCCACGCGCGCGTTCTGCCAAAAGCACCATTTGCATGCATATCGTGTGGTTTTGCAGAAAACTGCGTCCGCGTCTACCAAAAGATGCATCGCACGCGTTTTGGCACAAATCCATGTGCGGGTGCTAAAAAGACCAGCATCGGCATGCTTTTCACGTCGTTTGGTAGAAATCCACACGCGCGTTCTGCCAAAAGCACCATTTGCATGCCTATCGTGTGGTTTTGCAGAAAACTGCGTCCGCGTCTACCAAAAGATGCATGCGCATGCTTAAAACGCGCTTTGGCACAAATCCATGTGCGGATGTTAAAAAGAGCAGCATCGGCATGCTTTTCACGTCGTTTGGTAGAAATCCACACGCGCGTTCTGCCAAAAGCACCATTTGCATGCATATCGTGTGGTTTTGCAGAAAACTGCGTCCGCGTCTACCAAAAGATGCATGTGCATGCTAAAAACGCGTTTTGGCACAAATCCATGTGCGGATGTTAAAAAGAGCAGCATCGGCATGCTTTTCACGTCGTTTGGTAGAAATCCACACGCGCGTTCTGCCAAAAGCACCATTTTCATGCATATCGTGTGGTTTTGCAGAAAACTGCGTCCGCGTCTACCAAAAGATGCATGCGCATGCTAAAAACGCGTTTTGGCACAAATCCATGTGCGGGTGCTAAAAAGAGCAGCATCGGCATGCTTTTCACGTCGTTTGGTAGAAATCCACGCGCGCGTTCTGCCAAAAGCACCATTTGCATGCCTATCGTGTGGTTTTGCAGAAAACTGCGTCCGCGTCTACCAAAAGATGCATGCGCATGCTTAAAACGCGTTTTGGCACAAATCCATGTGCGGATGTTAAAAAGAGCAGCATCGGCATGCTTTTCACGTCGTTTGGTAGAAATCCACGCGCGCGTTCTGCCAAAAGCACCATTTGCATGCATATCGTGTGGTTTCGCAGAAAACTGCGTCCGCGTCTACCAAAAGATGCATGCGCATGCTTAAAACGCGTTTTGGCACAAATCCATGTGCGGGTGCTAAAAAGAGCAGCATCGGCATGCTTTTCACGTCGCTTGGTAGAAATCCACGCGCGCGTTCTGCCAAAAGCACCATTTGCATGCATATCGTGTGGTTTTGCAGAAAACTGCGTCCGCGTCTACCAAAAGATGCATGCGCATGCTTAAAACGCGTTTTGGCACAAATCCATGTGCGGGTGCTAAAAAGAGCAGCATCGGCATGCTTTTCACGTCGTTTGGTAGAAATCCACACGCGCGTTCTGCCAAAAGCACCATTTGCATGCCTATCGTGTGGTTTTGCAGAAAACTGCGTCCGCGTCTACCAAAAGATGCATGCGCATGCTTAAAACGCGCTTTGGCACAAATCCATGTGCGGATGTTAAAAAGAGCAGCATCGGCATGCTTTTCACGTCGTTTGGTAGAAATCCACACGCGCGTTCTGCCAAAAGCACCATTTGCATGCATATCGTGTGGTTTTGCAGAAAACTGCGTCCGCGTCTACCAAAAGATGCATGCGCATGCTTAAAACGCGCTTTGGCACAAATCCATGTGCGGATGTTAAAAAGAGCAGCATCGGCATGCTTTTCACGTCGTTTGGTAGAAATCCACGCGCGCGTTCTGCCAAAAGCACCATTTGCATGCATATCGTGTGGTTTTGCAGAAAACTGCGTCCGCGTCTACCAAAAGATGCATGCGCATGCTTAAAACGCGTTTTGGCACAAATCCATGTGCGGGTGCTAAAAAGAGCAGCATCGGCATGCTTTTCACGTCGTTTGGTAGAAATCCACACGCGCGTTCTGCCAAAAGCACCATTTGCATGCATATCGTGTGGTTTTGCAGAAAACTGCGTCCGCGTCTACCAAAAGATGCATGCGCATGCTTAAAACGCGTTTTGGCACATATCCATGTGCGGGTGCTAAAAAGAGCAGCATCGGCATGCTTTTCACGTCGTTTGGTAGAAATCCACACGCGCGTTCTGCCAAAAGCACCATTTGCATGCATATCGTGTGGTTTTGCAGAAAACTGCGTCCGCGTCTACCAAAAGATGCATGCGCATGCTTAAAACGCGCTTTGGCACAAATCCATGTGCGGGTGCTAAAAAGAGCAGCATCGGCATGCTTTTCACGTCGTTTGGTAGAAATCCACACGCGCGTTCTGCCAAAAGCACCATTTGCATGCCTATCGTGTGGTTTTGCAGAAAACTGCGTCCGCGTCTACCAAAACATGCATGCGCATGCTTAAAACGCGTTTTGGCACAAATCCATGTGCGGGTGCTAAAAAGAGCAGCATCGGCATGCTTTTCACGTCGTTTGGTAGAAATCCATGCGCGCGTTCTGCCAAAAGCACCATTTGCATGCCTATCGTGTGGTTTTGCAGAAACCTGCGTCCGCGTCTACCAAAAGATGCATGCGCATGCTTAAAACGCGTTTTGGCACAAATCCATGTGCGGATGTTAAAAAGAGCAGCATCGGCATGCTTTTCACGTCGTTTGGTAGAAATCCACGCGCGCGTTCTGCCAAAAGCACCATTTGCATGCATATCGTGTGGTTTTGCAGAAAACTGCGTCCGCGTCTACCAAAAGATGCATGCGCATGCTTAAAACGCGTTTTGGCACAAATCCATGTGCGGGTGCTAAAAAGAGCAGCATCGGCATGCTTTTCACGTCGTTTGGTAGAAATCCACACGCGCGTTCTGCAAAAAGCACCATTTGCATGCCTATCGTGTGGTTTTGCAGAAAACTGCGTCCGCGTCTACCAAAAGATGCATGCGCATGCTTAAAACGCGCTTTGGCACAAATCCATGTGCGGATGTTAAAAAGAGCAGCATCGGCATGCTTTTCACGTCGTTTGGTAGAAATCCACGCGCGCGTTCTGCCAAAAGCACCATTTGCATGCATATCGTGTGGTTTTGCAGAAAACTGCGTCCGCGTCTACCAAAAGATGCATGCGCATGCTTAAAACGCGTTTTGGCACAAATCCATGTGCGGGTGCTAAAAAGAGCAGCATCGGCATGCTTTTCACGTCGTTTGGTAGAAATCCACACGCGCGTTCTGCCAAAAGCACCATTTGCATGCCTATCGTGTGGTTTTGCAGAAAACTGCGTCCGCGTCTACCAAAAGATGCATGCGCATGCTTAAAACGCGCTTTGGCACAAATCCATGTGCGGATGTTAAAAAGAGCAGCATCGGCATGCTTTTCACGTCGTTTGGTAGAAATCCACACGCGCGTTCTGCCAAAAGCACCATTTGCATGCATATCGTGTGGTTTTGCAGAAAACTGCGTCCGCGTCTACCAAAAGATGCATGTGCATGCTAAAAACGCGTTTTGGCACAAATCCATGTGCGGATGTTAAAAAGAGCAGCATCGGCATGCTTTTCACGTCGTTTGGTAGAAATCCACACGCGCGTTCTGCCAAAAGCACCATTTGCATGCATATCGTGTGGTTTTGCAGAAAACTGCGTCCGCGTCTACCAAAAGATGCATGCGCATGCTTAAAACGCGCTTTGGCACAAATCCATGTGCGGGTGCTAAAAAGAGCAGCATCGGCATGCTTTTCACGTCGTTTGGTAGAAATCCACACGCGCGTTCTGCCAAAAGCACCATTTGCATGCCTATCGTGTGGTTTTGCAGAAAACTGCGTCCGCGTCTACCAAAACATGCATGCGCATGCTTAAAACGCGTTTTGGCACAAATCCATGTGCGGGTGCTAAAAAGAGCAGCATCGGCATGCTTTTCACGTCGTTTGGTAGAAATCCACACGCGCGTTCTGCCAAAAGCACCATTTGCATGCATATCGTGTGGTTTTGCAGAAAACTGCGTCCGCGTCTACCAAAAGATGCATGCGCATGCTAAAAACGCGTTTTGGCACAAATCCATGTGCGGGTGCTAAAAAGAGCAGCATCGGCATGCTTTTCACGTCGTTTGGTAGAAATCCATGCGCGCGTTCTGCCAAAAGCACCATTTGCATGCCTATCGTGTGGTTTTGCAGAAAACTGCGTCCGCGTCTACCAAAAGATGCATGCGCATGCTTAAAACGCGTTTTGGCACAAATCCATGTGCGGATGTTAAAAAGAGCAGCATCGGCATGCTTTTCACGTCGTTTGGTAGAAATCCACGCGCGCGTTCTGCCAAAAGCACCATTTGCATGCATATCGTGTGGTTTTGCAGAAAACTGCGTCCGCGTCTACCAAAAGATGCATGCGCATGCTTAAAACGCGTTTTGGCACAAATCCATGTGCGGGTGCTAAAAAGAGCAGCATCGGCATGCTTTTCACGTCGTTTGGTAGAAATCCACACGCGCGTTCTGCAAAAAGCACCATTTGCATGCCTATCGTGTGGTTTTGCAGAAAACTGCGTCCGCGTCTACCAAAAGATGCATGCGCATGCTTAAAACGCGCTTTGGCACAAATCCATGTGCGGATGTTAAAAAGAGCAGCATCGGCATGCTTTTCACGTCGTTTGGTAGAAATCCACGCGCGCGTTCTGCCAAAAGCACCATTTGCATGCATATCGTGTGGTTTTGCAGAAAACTGCGTCCGCGTCTACCAAAAGATGCATGCGCATGCTTAAAACGCGGTTTGGCACAAATCCATGTGCGGGTGCTAAAAAGAGCAGCATCGGCATGCTTTTCACGTCGTTTGGTAGAAATCCACACGCGCGTTCTGCCAAAAGCACCATTTGCATGCCTATCGTGTGGTTTTGCAGAAAACTGCGTCCGCGTCTACCAAAAGATGCATGCGCATGCTTAAAACGCGCTTTGGCACAAATCCATGTGCGGATGTTAAAAAGAGCAGCATCGGCATGCTTTTCACGTCGTTTGGTAGAAATCCACACGCGCGTTCTGCCAAAAGCACCATTTGCATGCATATCGTGTGGTTTTGCAGAAAACTGCGTCCGCGTCTACCAAAAGATGCATGTGCATGCTAAAAACGCGTTTTGGCACAAATCCATGTGCGGATGTTAAAAAGAGCAGCATCGGCATGCTTTTCACGTCGTTTGGTAGAAATCCACGCGCGCGTTCTGCCAAAAGCACCATTTGCATGCATATCGTGTGGTTTTGCAGAAAACTGCGTCCGCGTCTACCAAAAGATGCATGCGCATGCTTAAAACGCGTTTTGGCACAAATCCATGTGCGGGTGCTAAAAAGAGCAGCATCGGCATGCTTTTCACGTCGTTTGGTAGAAATCCACGCGCGCGTTCTGCCAAAAGCACCATTTGCATGCATATCGTGTGGTTTTGCAGAAAACTGCGTCCGCGTCTACCAAAAGATGCATGCGCATGCTTAAAACGCGTTTTGGCACAAATCCATGTGCGGGTGCTAAAAAGAGCAGCATCGGCATGCTTTTCACGTCGTTTGGTAGAAATCCACACGCGCGTTCTGCCAAAAGCACCATTTGCATGCCTATCGTGTGGTTTTGCAGAAAACTGCGTCCGCGTCTACCAAAAGATGCATGCGCATGCTTAAAACGCGCTTTGGCACAAATCCATGTGCGGATGTTAAAAAGAGCAGCATCGGCATGCTTTTCACGTCGTTTGGTAGAAATCCACACGCGCGTTCTGCCAAAAGCACCATTTGCATGCATATCGTGTGGTTTTGCAGAAAACTGCGTCCGCGTCTACCAAAAGATGCATGCGCATGCTTAAAACGCGCTTTGGCACAAATCCATGTGCGGATGTTAAAAAGAGCAGCATCGGCATGCTTTTCACGTCGTTTGGTAGAAATCCACGCGCGCGTTCTGCCAAAAGCACCATTTGCATGCATATCGTGTGGTTTTGCAGAAAACTGCGTCCGCGTCTACCAAAAGATGCATGCGCATGCTTAAAACGCGTTTTGGCACAAATCCATGTGCGGGTGCTAAAAAGAGCAGCATCGGCATGCTTTTCACGTCGTTTGGTAGAAATCCACACGCGCGTTCTGCCAAAAGCACCATTTGCATGCATATCGTGTGGTTTTGCAGAAAACTGCGTCCGCGTCTACCAAAAGATGCATGCGCATGCTTAAAACGCGTTTTGGCACATATCCATGTGCGGGTGCTAAAAAGAGCAGCATCGGCATGCTTTTCACGTCGTTTGGTAGAAATCCACACGCGCGTTCTGCCAAAAGCACCATTTGCATGCATATCGTGTGGTTTTGCAGAAAACTGCGTCCGCGTCTACCAAAAGATGCATGCGCATGCTTAAAACGCGCTTTGGCACAAATCCATGTGCGGGTGCTAAAAAGAGCAGCATCGGCATGCTTTTCACGTCGTTTGGTAGAAATCCACACGCGCGTTCTGCCAAAAGCACCATTTGCATGCCTATCGTGTGGTTTTGCAGAAAACTGCGTCCGCGTCTACCAAAACATGCATGCGCATGCTTAAAACGCGTTTTGGCACAAATCCATGTGCGGGTGCTAAAAAGAGCAGCATCGGCATGCTTTTCACGTCGTTTGGTAGAAATCCACACGCGCGTTCTGCCAAAAGCACCATTTGCATGCATATCGTGTGGTTTTGCAGAAAACTGCGTCCGCGTCTACCAAAAGATGCATGTGCATGCTAAAAACGCGTTTTGGCACAAATCCATGTGCGGGTGCTAAAAAGAGCAGCATCGGCATGCTTTTCACGTCGTTTGGTAGAAATCCATGCGCGCGTTCTGCCAAAAGCACCATTTGCATGCCTATCGTGTGGTTTTGCAGAAACCTGCGTCCGCGTCTACCAAAAGATGCATGCGCATGCTTAAAACGCGTTTTGGCACAAATCCATGTGCGGATGTTAAAAAGAGCAGCATCGGCATGCTTTTCACGTCGTTTGGTAGAAATCCACGCGCGCGTTCTGCCAAAAGCACCATTTGCATGCATATCGTGTGGTTTTGCAGAAAACTGCGTCCGCGTCTACCAAAAGATGCATGCGCATGCTTAAAACGCGTTTTGGCACAAATCCATGTGCGGGTGCTAAAAAGAGCAGCATCGGCATGCTTTTCACGTCGTTTGGTAGAAATCCACACGCGCGTTCTGCAAAAAGCACCATTTGCATGCCTATCGTGTGGTTTTGCAGAAAACTGCGTCCGCGTCTACCAAAAGATGCATGCGCATGCTTAAAACGCGCTTTGGCACAAATCCATGTGCGGATGTTAAAAAGAGCAGCATCGGCATGCTTTTCACGTCGTTTGGTAGAAATCCACGCGCGCGTTCTGCCAAAAGCACCATTTGCATGCATATCGTGTGGTTTTGCAGAAAACTGCGTCCGCGTCTACCAAAAGATGCATGCGCATGCTTAAACGCGTTTTGGCACAAATCCATGTGCGGGTGCTAAAAAGAGCAGCATCGGCATGCTTTTCACGTCGTTTGGTAGAAATCCACACGCGCGTTCTGCCAAAAGCACCATTTGCATGCCTATCGTGTGGTTTTGCAGAAAACTGCGTCCGCGTCTACCAAAAGATGCATGCGCATGCTTAAAACGCGCTTTGGCACAAATCCATGTGCGGATGTTAAAAAGAGCAGCATCGGCATGCTTTTCACGTCGTTTGGTAGAAATCCACACGCGCGTTCTGCCAAAAGCACCATTTGCATGCATATCGTGTGGTTTTGCAGAAAACTGCGTCCGCGTCTACCAAAGATGCATGTGCATGCTAAAAACGCGTTTTGGCACAAATCCATGTGCGGATGTTAAAAAGAGCAGCATCGGCATGCTTTTCACGTCGTTTGGTAGAAATCCACACGCGCGTTCTGCCAAAAGCACCATTTGCATGCATATCGTGTGGTTTTGCAGAAAACTGCGTCCGCGTCTACCAAAAGATGCATGCGCATGCTTAAAACGCGCTTTGGCACAAATCCATGTGCGGGTGCTAAAAAGAGCAGCATCGGCATGCTTTTCACGTCGTTTGGTAGAAATCCACACGCGCGTTCTGCCAAAAGCACCATTTGCATGCCTATCGTGTGGTTTTGCAGAAAACTGCGTCCGCGTCTACCAAAACATGCATGCGCATGCTTAAAACGCGTTTTGGCACAAATCCATGTGCGGGTGCTAAAAAGAGCAGCATCGGCATGCTTTTCACGTCGTTTGGTAGAAATCCACACGCGCGTTCTGCCAAAAGCACCATTTGCATGCATATCGTGTGGTTTTGCAGAAAACTGCGTCCGCGTCTACCAAAAGATGCATGTGCATGCTAAAAACGCGTTTTGGCACAAATCCATGTGCGGGTGCTAAAAAGAGCAGCATCGGCATGCTTTTCACGTCGTTTGGTAGAAATCCACACGCGCGTTCTGCCAAAAGCACCATTTGCATGCATATCGTGTGGTTTTGCAGAAAACTGCGTCCGCGTCTACCAAAAGATGCATGCGCATGCTTAAAACGCGTTTTGGCACATATCCATGTGCGGGTGCTAAAAAGAGCAGCATCGGCATGCTTTTCACGTCGTTTGGTAGAAATCCACACGCGCGTTCTGCCAAAAGCACCATTTGCATGCATATCGTGTGGTTTTGCAGAAAACTGCGTCCGCGTCTACCAAAAGATGCATGCGCATGCTTAAAACGCGCTTTGGCACAAATCCATGTGCGGGTGCTAAAAAGAGCAGCATCGGCATGCTTTTCACGTCGTTTGGTAGAAATCCACACGCGCGTTCTGCCAAAAGCACCATTTGCATGCCTATCGTGTGGTTTTGCAGAAAACTGCGTCCGCGTCTACCAAAACATGCATGCGCATGCTTAAAACGCGTTTTGGCACAAATCCATGTGCGGGTGCTAAAAAGAGCAGCATCGGCATGCTTTTCACGTCGTTTGGTAGAAATCCACACGCGCGTTCTGCCAAAAGCACCATTTGCATGCATATCGTGTGGTTTTGCAGAAAACTGCGTCCGCGTCTACCAAAAGATGCATGTGCATGCTAAAAACGCGTTTTGGCACAAATCCATGTGCGGGTGCTAAAAAGAGCAGCATCGGCATGCTTTTCACGTCGTTTGGTAGAAATCCATGCGCGCGTTCTGCCAAAGCACCATTTGCATGCCTATCGTGTGGTTTTGCAGAAACCTGCGTCCGCGTCTACCAAAAGATGCATGCGCATGCTTAAAACGCGTTTTGGCACAAATCCATGTGCGGATGTTAAAAAGAGCAGCATCGGCATGCTTTTCACGTCGTTTGGTAGAAATCCACGCGCGCGTTCTGCCAAAAGCACCATTTGCATGCATATCGTGTGGTTTTGCAGAAAACTGCGTCCGCGTCTACCAAAAGATGCATGCGCATGCTTAAAACGCGTTTTGGCACAAATCCATGTGCGGGTGCTAAAAAGAGCAGCATCGGCATGCTTTTCACGTCGTTTGGTAGAAATCCACACGCGCGTTCTGCAAAAAGCACCATTTGCATGCCTATCGTGTGGTTTTGCAGAAAACTGCGTCCGCGTCTACCAAAAGATGCATGCGCATGCTTAAAACGCGCTTTGGCACAAATCCATGTGCGGATGTTAAAAAGAGCAGCATCGGCATGCTTTTCACGTCGTTTGGTAGAAATCCACGCGCGCGTTCTGCCAAAAGCACCATTTGCATGCATATCGTGTGGTTTTGCAGAAAACTGCGTCCGCGTCTACCAAAAGATGCATGCGCATGCTTAAAACGCGTTTTGGCACAAATCCATGTGCGGGTGCTAAAAGAGCAGCATCGGCATGCTTTTCACGTCGTTTGGTAGAAATCCACACGCGCGTTCTGCCAAAAGCACCATTTGCATGCCTATCGTGTGGTTTTGCAGAAAACTGCGTCCGCGTCTACCAAAAGATGCATGCGCATGCTTAAAACGCGCTTTGGCACAAATCCATGTGCGGATGTTAAAAAGAGCAGCATCGGCATGCTTTTCACGTCGTTTGGTAGAAATCCACACGCGCGTTCTGCAAAAGCACCATTTGCATGCATATCGTGTGGTTTTGCAGAAAACTGCGTCCGCGTCTACCAAAAGATGCATGTGCATGCTAAAAACGCGTTTTGGCACAAATCCATGTGCGGATGTTAAAAAGAGCAGCATCGGCATGCTTTTCACGTCGTTTGGTAGAAATCCACACGCGCGTTCTGCCAAAAGCACCATTTGCATGCATATCGTGTGGTTTTGCAGAAAACTGCGTCCGCGTCTACCAAAAGATGCATGCGCATGCTTAAAACGCGCTTTGGCACAAATCCATGTGCGGGTGCTAAAAAGAGCAGCATCGGCATGCTTTTCACGTCGTTTGGTAGAAATCCACACGCGCGTTCTGCCAAAAGCACCATTTGCATGCCTATCGTGTGGTTTTGCAGAAAACTGCGTCCGCGTCTACCAAAACATGCATGCGCATGCTTAAAACGCGTTTTGGCACAAATCCATGTGCGGGTGCTAAAAAGAGCAGCATCGGCATGCTTTTCACGTCGTTTGGTAGAAATCCACACGCGCGTTCTGCCAAAAGCACCATTTGCATGCATATCGTGTGGTTTTGCAGAAAACTGCGTCCGCGTCTACCAAAAGATGCATGTGCATGCTAAAAACGCGTTTTGGCACAAATCCATGTGCGGGTGCTAAAAAGAGCAGCATCGGCATGCTTTTCACGTCGTTTGGTAGAAATCCATGCGCGCGTTCTGCCAAAAGCACCATTTGCATGCCTATCGTGTGGTTTTGCAGAAAACTGCGTCCGCGTCTACCAAAAGATGCATGCGCATGCTTAAAACGCGTTTTGGCACAAATCCATGTGCGGATGTTAAAAAGAGCAGCATCGGCATGCTTTTCACGTCGTTTGGTAGAAATCCACGCGCGCGTTCTGCCAAAAGCACCATTTGCATGCATATCGTGTGGTTTTGCAGAAAACTGCGTCCGCGTCTACCAAAAGATGCATGCGCATGCTTAAAACGCGTTTTGGCACAAATCCATGTGCGGGTGCTAAAAAGAGCAGCATCGGCATGCTTTTCACGTCGTTTGGTAGAAATCCACACGCGCGTTCTGCAAAAAGCACCATTTGCATGCCTATCGTGTGGTTTTGCAGAAAACTGCGTCCGCGTCTACCAAAAGATGCATGCGCATGCTTAAAACGCGCTTTGGCACAAATCCATGTGCGGATGTTAAAAAGAGCAGCATCGGCATGCTTTTCACGTCGTTTGGTAGAAATCCACGCGCGCGTTCTGCCAAAAGCACCATTTGCATGCATATCGTGTGGTTTTGCAGAAAACTGCGTCCGCGTCTACCAAAAGATGCATGCGCATGCTTAAAACGCGTTTTGGCACAAATCCATGTGCGGGTGCTAAAAAGAGCAGCATCGGCATGCTTTTCACGTCGTTTGGTAGAAATCCACACGCGCGTTCTGCCAAAAGCACCATTTGCATGCCTATCGTGTGGTTTTGCAGAAAACTGCGTCCGCGTCTACCAAAAGATGCATGCGCATGCTTAAAACGCGCTTTGGCACAAATCCATGTGCGGATGTTAAAAAGAGCAGCATCGGCATGCTTTTCACGTCGTTTGGTAGAAATCCACACGCGCGTTCTGCCAAAAGCACCATTTGCATGCATATCGTGTGGTTTTGCAGAAAACTGCGTCCGCGTCTACCAAAAGATGCATGTGCATGCTAAAAACGCGTTTTGGCACAAATCCATGTGCGGATGTTAAAAAGAGCAGCATCGGCATGCTTTTCACGTCGTTTGGTAGAAATCCACACGCGCGTTCTGCCAAAAGCACCATTTTCATGCATATCGTGTGGTTTTGCAGAAAACTGCGTCCGCGTCTACCAAAAGATGCATGCGCATGCTAAAAACGCGTTTTGGCACAAATCCATGTGCGGGTGCTAAAAAGAGCAGCATCGGCATGCTTTTCACGTCGTTTGGTAGAAATCCACGCGCGCGTTCTGCCAAAAGCACCATTTGCATGCCTATCGTGTGGTTTTGCAGAAAACTGCGTCCGCGTCTACCAAAAGATGCATGCGCATGCTTAAAACGCGTTTTGGCACAAATCCATGTGCGGATGTTAAAAAGAGCAGCATCGGCATGCTTTTCACGTCGTTTGGTAGAAATCCACGCGCGCGTTCTGCCAAAAGCACCATTTGCATGCATATCGTGTGGTTTCGCAGAAAACTGCGTCCGCGTCTACCAAAAGATGCATGCGCATGCTTAAAACGCGTTTTGGCACAAATCCATGTGCGGGTGCTAAAAAGAGCAGCATCGGCATGCTTTTCACGTCGCTTGGTAGAAATCCACGCGCGCGTTCTGCCAAAAGCACCATTTGCATGCATATCGTGTGGTTTTGCAGAAAACTGCGTCCGCGTCTACCAAAAGATGCATGCGCATGCTTAAAACGCGTTTTGGCACAAATCCATGTGCGGGTGCTAAAAAGAGCAGCATCGGCATGCTTTTCACGTCGTTTGGTAGAAATCCACACGCGCGTTCTGCCAAAAGCACCATTTGCATGCCTATCGTGTGGTTTTGCAGAAAACTGCGTCCGCGTCTACCAAAAGATGCATGCGCATGCTTAAAACGCGCTTTGGCACAAATCCATGTGCGGATGTTAAAAAGAGCAGCATCGGCATGCTTTTCACGTCGTTTGGTAGAAATCCACACGCGCGTTCTGCCAAAAGCACCATTTGCATGCATATCGTGTGGTTTTGCAGAAAACTGCGTCCGCGTCTACCAAAAGATGCATGCGCATGCTTAAAACGCGCTTTGGCACAAATCCATGTGCGGATGTTAAAAAGAGCAGCATCGGCATGCTTTTCACGTCGTTTGGTAGAAATCCACGCGCGCGTTCTGCCAAAAGCACCATTTGCATGCATATCGTGTGGTTTTGCAGAAAACTGCGTCCGCGTCTACCAAAAGATGCATGCGCATGCTTAAAACGCGTTTTGGCACAAATCCATGTGCGGGTGCTAAAAAGAGCAGCATCGGCATGCTTTTCACGTCGTTTGGTAGAAATCCACACGCGCGTTCTGCCAAAAGCACCATTTGCATGCATATCGTGTGGTTTTGCAGAAAACTGCGTCCGCGTCTACCAAAAGATGCATGCGCATGCTTAAAACGCGTTTTGGCACATATCCATGTGCGGGTGCTAAAAAGAGCAGCATCGGCATGCTTTTCACGTCGTTTGGTA